>NC_053403.1:3133947-3323947 GCF_016859285.1 Xiphias gladius | reverse complement strand
AGAGAGGAGAGAGAGAGAGAGGAGAGAGAGGAGAGGAGAGGAGAGAGAGAGAAGAGAAGAGGAGAGAGAGGAGAGAGGAGAAAAGAGACAGAGAGAAAGCAGGAGGGAAGAGGAGAGAGGAGGGGAGAGAGAGAGGGGTGAAAGACAGAGCCTGCACTGAGCGACGGTCTCACCTGCGGCCTGAGGGCTGAAGGTAAACAGCTGCAGCCTCCCGCTGTCCTTGTCCTTCACTTCACACTTGAACCACTCCGGATACGTCGGCTGCTGCCTTCGACGCGAGGAAGGAAGCGTCACCGTAACCGAGCACGCCGACCGCGATGTCTTCACGTCTCGCTCGTCCACGTCCCCCCCCCGATGCAGCCACTTCACGGTGTGTCTACAGTGTTCAGGTGTCAGCAAAGAGCAGCTTAAGGTCGCCTCACCCGCGACCCTATGTTCAGTCACTGGCGAAGACGGAGGCATCGCGAGAGAAAGACAACGAGGGGGGGGACGTGAACTTCACCGCCACTATGCGGTTCCAGCCCGGCGGTCTGGAGTGTAAATCTGACGGTGTACATACTCACTGTTGACGAAGATCAGATGGACGTGAGTGTCTCGAAGGTGTCCCGACGCGTCGAACCGTCTGCAGGTGTAAACACCGACGTCCCCGGCCGTGACCCCCTTTAAAACCAGAGAGCAGTTCGCCGCAAAGCTCAGCCTGCCCGATGCCGCTCTCGCGTCCCCGCCCCTCTGCCCGTGCGTGACCAGGTCCGCCGTCACCGTGTCTCCGCGGCCGGTGAAGAGCCAGTCAGTGCCCGCACATCCGCCCTCAGCCGCCTGCGCCTGTCCGCAAGGCAGCGCCACGTCGTCGCCGTCTCGCACGACGCAGCGGGAGGGGCACTGTCCGGCCGCCGCTTCTGTGGAGACGAGGGGGGGGAGTTAGTCTCTCGTCCTTTCTTTGCAGATTTCACGAAGCTCTGCGTGCTAAAAATAAAAAAACAAAACAACAAAAACAAGGGGCAGACTTGATGGTCTTAAATAAAAGTCGCGACCAGCACACATTATATTTTAGTACGGTTATATTTTGTAATGCTCGTGTTATTTATTGTATGCGATGCGCGTGTTCTTACCTGTAAAGTGAAGCACCAGGATCAGAATGAAGGACATTTCCATTCCTCTGTCCCTTTTTTTTTTTTCTTCCCCCCTTTCTCGGCTCTGACCTGGTGCGTTGGCAAGAAATGAAGAATCTGCTTCTTGCAGTTAGTGAAGTATCACTTCCTCAATTTGACTATCCACTTTTTCTCTCTCTTTTGTAAATTGGTAAATTTACATAGGTGGAGCCTCTCAGCCCTTCACCGACCTGAATCTGTGAATTCGCACAGCCAAAGAGTTTTTACCTTTAGTTAACTCTCTCATCCACAGTGATCTGCGTTGAGTCACCCAGTGGGTTTATAATCCATCAGCAATAATAACAATGATAATGATTATCTCTGATGGACTGATTGATCTAAGACCCGATAAGCAGTCTTAGAAGAAAAACCAGGGCAGACTTTTTTGGACAGGTGGGTTAGTCGGGAGCACGACGAACACCGACACCAACAAGTGCGACGTCAGGTTTGTTCATAGTCGCAGGTGTTCACTTCCGCTGAATGAACCGGGGCCAGATAAGAGCTGATGTTGGCCTGAGCTTTGCTGGTCGCACGCCGTTTCCCCGCAAGGCAGACGTCTACACGCCGTACACGGGTGTTTTCAACCGAGATGAGTGAGTGGATTAGAAGCCGTCCTTGAAATAGTTTGGGGGCATTCTGGTGGCCTCATAAAACCTTCGGACTCATTCAGAAAGATTTTTTTTTTAAAAAGGCAACGCGTGGACGTTTGAGTCTCACCACCAGTTTAATCAAAACATACTTCTGTCAGAATAGGTACGGTTGTGCTTTCAGAGGAGCTGCGAATGCATGGTTCTCAAATGCCCCTCTCTAATCGATTTTAGCTGATGTGGTGGCAGATAAAGTAAGCTATGAAGTGCCAGTTAACATTCATGAAGCATCTACTAATCACATAAGCTCCCCTGATCATTTTTTACCGGACAGGAATTCGTGACACACCCTGCATCGACTCATGATCAGGATTTGATCGTTGGAAGCAATTCACTGATTGTGCATCAGTTCGGCACATGATCTGTACCCTTGTCATAAACCGTTACCGACACCAGCTATGCAGCCTACAACACAAGGAGCTGGCAGCCTGAAACTGTCACAGTTACTGATGCAGTCAACAGGAAGGAGGGACCTAAAACGCAGACATGCAGGCCGCTGGGACCAGTTCAAGGACTTTAATGGTGAATCTGATGATGACAACAGAGGCTTACAGGCAGGCGGGCAAAAGGCACAGTGGCAACAGTGGGTTTCCACAGCATGAACAGCACAGGGGAAGACACACCGAACCACGCTACAATCTGGCGCCGGGCAGGTGGGAGAGGCAGCTATAAGTACCGGCCGGATAATTGGGAAACTGGGAGCAGGTGTGCGCAGGGGTGAGGAAGGTCAGGTGGCCCGGGACAGGAGGGACGGTCCGATGGCATCTGGTGGACGGCTGAGGAACGACAGCTGATAAAAGTTACATATAAATGCGGGGCTGTGAGACTGTGGCTGACAGGGACAGGGGGGGCAGACAGATCAAAATGAACAGGACCGGGGCAGCAATCATGACCAAAAACAAAATGTGAATCTAGTGCACAGAACTATGGTAGAAACCTTTTGTTGTTTTATATGCATTTAGAGATTCAACAGAAGAGTCCCGGGGATCGACCCTTGAGGAACTCCGCATCATTTCTGTACGCCTGGATACGTAGTCTCCAGCCGAAACAAAGCATTTTCTTTCTTGCAAAAGGGATTTAAATTTACATCGGGGGCAGAAAGTCAATTTAGAAGATAAAATTAATAAAATTGCACGTACAGTTTTATAAAGTCAGTCCAGAAATTTGGTGGACAAATAAAGAAAAGTTTTAAATTAAAAAGCTTTTTAACATTCACAATTGTAATCATTATAAGCCATTATCAGTTATACTAATAAGAAAGACAGTTACTGATGCAATTAAAACTCCAAGCTCATTTAAGTTAATTCAATAATATGCAACAGCAAACATACAATATGCTAAAAACATTCCCCAATGAAAGTCACTTGAAAAATGTACTTAAAAAATTATAATAATGATGCAAACCTGAAAAGCAATTACTAACAATAGAAACTGAATAGAAATTTTGGAAATGCTTTTCACGTCTGTAGTTAAGAAAACAAAAAAAAAACAGCAAAAAACCCCACAAAATGATCTTATGATTCTTTTTTTTGTTTAAGGGTGTTAACTGCTGAAGTCTGGAGTCTGCGCCTGTGAAAAACAACACAACACACTTCAGATTCAGAGACAAAATGGAACATATGCTGCTGCTGCCGCTACATATTCGAAACAATATAGTCGGGAGTGTTTTTTTATCTACGAACGCAAACGTTTCATTATACAGCTGTAAAACTCACAGCATTGTCATCCATCTGTTTTTTGTTGCCTGAAAAGACAAAAAAAAAAGACAAAAAAAAAAGAAACAGTCGAGCGTAGCTTCCACTGCGTAAATCCAGGTTCTTGAAAACTCCTTGTTCATAAAGAGTTCCATCGAGAAACTTCTCATCCATATGTTGACTGTCACAACACCTGTTAAACCCACAGCCACAATGATATACCTCAACCAACCTGGAAATTAAAAACATTGAAAACATTTTGTCATTTTCTGTTCTGTGGGACGTGGGAGTCATATGGATGAAGAGAGGCGATGCAAGTCCACGCTGGACACTGGACACTGGAGCAGCGGGGGGGAAGAACTGAGGGGGTGGTGGTGTGGTTTTGGTGAGATTGTGGGTCACAGCAGCAGCCGAGCTCTGGAGGTTTTACCCACAAACGATGACCCGGTGAGCATCGTCGACGTGCGGGGCTCCCAGGAGCAGAGGATCAGTACTTTATTAAGACACGGACGCACTCATTTGAGTCGCGTTGAAAACTTCTTTCATTCCTGGAAACCATCACTGAGACACCAGCAGTGTACCGTTCTAGATAACGATAACAGCTGTTGTGCTTACTTTGTTTGTATCCGAGCTCACTCACTGCCACTAACTTCTCGGGTTTTGCAACCTCAGACCAGTATCCCCAGGGATTAGGTTTATATCGGACAAGTCTTCACCCTGCATGTCGGTTGTCCGATGTTTGTATCCAGTTACAGTCCTGCAGCTGAAGCTCGCCTTTTTATTGACTTTCCCTAAACTTAATCCACAGTTGCCGTACTCGGATGTTGTAAAGTGCAAGAAAACTGAAAAAGCCTGTGCACTAAGAGACAGTAGTCATCAAACAGGGAGCACATGGCTACGAAAGGGTGACCAAGGGCAGCGTCAGGCTTGGGAAACCTCTCCAGGGGGAAGGGACATCAGAGTACGGGATTTATGTACGCAGTGAGAAAACTAAAGGAGTTAGAGCAGTGTGAAAGGTCAAATCTAAAAGTTATAAGAGCTACATTTTGGTCAGAGGAGGCTGTGGTGTTTTCTTTCTGCACGGAGAGTGATATTGTGGGGGTAAGAGCAATTCCTGCCAGATCTGAAACTAAAACATTCACATGCAGAGTACTGATTGTCACTGTTTTATTCTTTCAGTCGCTTTTCATTTCCAACACTTAAACATTGACCCTTCTTTCTCTTTCTCTTTCTCTCTCTCCACAATAAATCCACAACCCTTTTGGATTTTTTTTACAGGTTCCACTTACTCAGCTGAGTCTCAAGAGTGACGTCACGTATTCGGCTCAAATGCGGGACGTCGCGTCACCCCTCTGCGGAGTTTACTTCTGACGCTTTCATACTTCAGCAATCAAAGCAAACCCGGCAGAGACAAACATGTTCGGTGTAATGTTCCTAAAACTACACGTTAAATAGAAAAAAATGCATTAAAAAAAGGCATCAACTTAAATATGCCTTTCATCTTTCCTTTCATGTATCACGGAAAATCAGCACTGCACACTGTAAATAACTTATTATCAGGATAAAATATAAAATTCTCTGCACGGTAAAATTCCTCACAGGGATATAGTCTTATGAAGTAAAAGGTAACTGGCTGGGACGCCGGAAAGGGTTTTTTCATCAAAAGCTTTAATTGATCGTTTATCAAATGTCAAATAAATGTAAAGATATGAGCTGTAGCTATGCTGCGGTGTCTTATATGTTCGATTTGTTGACGGCGGCGTAGAGGTCGCTGGGATCAGCCGAGGCTCCAGCAGAGGATGAGGGAGCTTTCACGCTGCTGTAGGTCACTGCGTCATCACCGCTCCAGATCTATAGGATGTGAAAGGGGACAGAGCACAACACCTAAATTACACAGCGGGACATGACGTGGCACGCAGTAGCTGATCGACGTGAGACAGCGCAAGAAAGAGGAAGCAATGCAAAGCCGCAGCCAGCACCACGTTAATGCAGCGTAACGCTTAACAGTGAGATACATCGAGACGAAATGAAACACAAAATAACCCAATGCAGTGCACGACAACTCATTAACGAAAAAGTCCCAGCACAACTTCTTGTATCAAAACACAAAGCGGCACAGCGACTGACATTTTTTTCATCCCCGGAAACATTGTTTGCATATTTACTAGTTCCTCTGTCGTAACAGACAGCTTACCTGGGCTTCCCTGTCGGTCTCCCTGGCGTAGCTGATGGAGGCGTAGGAAACGCCATCGTCAGGAACAGCCTACACGGTGAAGACAACCAGTTGTGAAATGTAACTAAGTGCATTTACTCAAGTACTGTGCTTAACTACACCTTTGAGGTCCTTGCATTTCCATTTCCTTTCACTTTATAATTCTACTGAATGTTGTACTTTTTACTCCACTGCATCTTTCACACAGCCGTAGATGTAAAATCTGCTCTAATATGAACATTTTCATAAATCTATAGATAAATCTCTAATTTCAAGTCACAGGCACTCACATCTAAAGCATTTTCAAAACATTTAAATCATAAACAGCTTGAAATATTCAGATTATTATTTTGCTGCACAAAAAAACAAGATATTTCTATGATTCAGTTAAAGGCCGAGATGTTATATAAGTTTGGAGGTTTTTGTAGGATAAACTAGCCAACACTTTAAAACCACCCCATCTAACCATGATAAAAATACTGCCCACACGTTTTCTGTCCTGCTGTAGTCGCATTATTTTCTCTCTTCATCTTCACGTGAAAATGGAAATTAGACTTGAGCCACTGTGTGTCTCATACAGCTACAGGTTAGTGTGAGATCACAACGTGTCCTGACTTGGCTCTGGACCAGAATGAGCCACCCCAGGGTTTAATCTCAGTCCCTGGACAAACACAGTCTAGTTACAGTTTTCTGCTTAAAAGCAATGGAAACCTAAAACAAGTTAATATCAGGGCCACAGAAAGTTCTACCACTAATACTGGTTCATACTGAAAAGTCATAATTGTACAAACATTTGATTATTCAGCCTTAATACTCACAGTTTTGTCATCCATCCGTGTTTTGTTCCCTAAAAAGACAAAAGAGAATCGAATTTAGGTTCAAGATCCCTGCCTACAAAAACCGCAAGTTCACGTTTCGTCTGTGAATGTTCTCACCTTCATTTCTCTTCCATCTGATGAGTGCCACAAAGATTAGTAAGAGTGCTACTAAACCGACAGCCACAATGATGATCTTCGCCCAGTCGGGAAAATCTGACAACATTAAAAACAACTTGACTGCACAGCTCAGTTCGACTCAAAACCCTGCGGCTAAAAGTAGCAAAGATTGACTCGCTTTCATGACCTTCCAGATACTGCATTAAGCGGTGCTGAATGTTATTCAGTTTTTTCTATCCAAAGCGTTTGAATTGACCGACTGATCGTCGCTCAGTGTCAATGCAGTCGTCCGGTTTGCGGACAGCAGTGGATCCTGTGGATGGAGAAGTCAGCGACAAAAAAGAGCTCAGAGTTCAGACTTTAGACTAGAAGAGAGAGAGAGGGACATGAGAGTTACCTTCGACTACTGTAGATGCTGTTGTGTTTGTGCCTGATGGAAATTCAGGCGTCGTTGTTGGTTTAGTTGCTGCGGATGAGTCCGTGCCTGGAAAAATTTAACACCAATGAAAAATGACAACTGTCGTGTTTACCATCTGCACACGACTACGTGGTGAAAGCGATGAACGCTTCAGGATGAAGTGATTTTGAACAACTGGTCAGATCATCACCTGGTTTCTCAGGGCTGAAGGGGAACAGCTGCTCTTCTCCAGTGTTTTCATCGGTGACTTTACACTTCAATGACTCATAGTTGTTTGATGAGTAAATAAAATGAGAAGTCTTAAAGCTCACAGTGGCCCAGCAGCCAGACCTTGATGTCCTCAACTCTTTGTGATCTTTATCCACATCTTGACCCTGATACAGCCACTTCACTGTGTGTCCACACCGTCCACGTGTTGACACGGAGCAGTTTAACGTCACCATAGAATCGTTCTTATGTTCAGTCACTGGTGACCATGAAGATGTTGAGAAAGAAAGAAACAAGATTAAAATTAATATGGTCACTAGAATCGTAATTATCATAGTGTTTCAGTATTTTTGTTCTAACAAGACAGTTTCACTCACTGGTAATAACAGACAGATAAACCAATGCATCTTCATATCGTTGTTGTAGTTGGTCGAACTGTCTGCAGATGTAGCGACCAACATCCTGAACCGTGACCTTCTTTATCACCAGAGAACAATTCTCTGTAACACTCAGTCTGTCTGATTTAGATTTGGCTTCGTCGCGAATCTTTCCATATTCAAACAGTATTATGGACATTTGTGATTCATCGAAGAGCCAGGCAGTACCGTTACATTTAACCTGATCATCTCTCACACTTTGACAAGGCAACGTGACCTCACCTCCACCTCTGACAGTCATGTGGGAACTTTGTCCATTTACTGCTGTTGAGAAAACAAAAGAGAGAAAGATGAAAAATAAAACAAAACCTGGATACAGCTTTTATGCTCATACTTAACTTTAGATTTTAGGTACAGACATTTGTCCAGCATAAGTGTGTCTCATCTGTGGTTTCCAAGAGTCCAACGAAGTCACCATGTTAAAACATACAGCAAACTTGGCTGTCTCGAATGAACGTTACCTCATAAACCAACAATAGTCAAAGAGATTTCTGATATTTCCTCTTTCCAGTGAATGTGTTTGATGGACCCTCACCTGTAAATGGAAGCGCCATCAGAAAGAAAGACATTTTAATCCATTTGAATTCAACCATCCTGCTTCCTGCTGCCTCTCGTCCTCTCTCTAAAAGTCTCTGTGCTGGTGCTTCATAAAGAGGACTGTATCTACTTCCTGTGATTAGTAAAGTGTCTCCTCGTCATAGTGACTTCACTCTCTCAGCATATCAGCTTCTTCCTCAATTTTTTATACGTACGTAAAGAGAAAAAAAAAAAAAAAAACCCAGTTAGCACTGTGGCACTTTAGAGGAGAGCTGATGCTCTAACCTGCAGTGACTAAAGTGCGCAACGGTTGTCAGCTATTAGAAGCAACCGAGAGTTAAATACGCAGGTGGTTAGTTCTCCTTGGAGTTGTGTCTGCGGTCACTCGCCAAACTTCCTTTCCAACGCCAGACCTCCAAGTGTAGCGATGAAACGAGAGGTGAATCTCTCAAATCCTGTGCACAGGACAAGCGTATGAATTTTAATATATATATATAATGAGTACTTTGCTCCGTGAACCAGTACAAGCACAAATGTCGTGCTTACCTGTTGTGGAGCTGAGACATATGAACGTTTGATGACACTGATTATGAAGAAAAGTCTCCAATTGTCAGTCAGTGTCACAGTCTTGCGCTTTTCACCATTTCAAACTGAATTTGAACCAATTCTTATTTCCTTTAGATGGTGTTTATTGTCAAACAGACAGATTCATGGGAAAGGACACATATAAAATGATATTTCACTGGTCTGAGATCTGTTGGTTCTGCCTCTTCTCTGAGAACTGATGGGGAAGTGTTTTGGTGAGAATGTGGTTAGAACAGCAGCAGAGCTCCGGAGGTTTTAGCAACAAATGTGTTCCCACACCACATGAACCTCAGGTGTGGTTTAACACTCTGATGACGATTCTAACTGAACTATTTTTTTATTTGCTGAGCATCAAGTGCCCACAGTCCAATTTTTCACATCTAAGAAAGCAGGTTAGTTTCACGTTGTTTCAAAGGAAACGGTTTATTACAAGGAGCTTTTCACGAAGATACACATTATTGCTCGGCGACGCGACTCCAACAGCGGACTGTGGATTGAGGCATTGAATTCTTGTGTAATCTCACATTATTTTGAGAACCCCATGGTTCCTCATTGGAGCTTTTTCTTAAGAAACGAGAGGGAAGAGTTTCGACAGCAGCAGAGACGTGGGGGGTTTTAGCCGCTGATGAAGACCAGATAAACAACACAACTACTAAAGGCTCATGGGAGCAGACGGTCAACATGGGACAAGCGTAAGATAAAGAGTCGTCCATTTGAGTTTTTTTCAAGAACTACATTTCTACATTCATTTTACAGGAGCCATGTACAATGTCAAATATCAGTGCTGTTATTTGATGTATTGTGCCAGATCTTAGAGCTAAATTTAATCTGGAAATTTCAAACCACGGCCTACGTTTCAGTTTTACGTTTTACTTTTGATTTAGGCCCTTTCAGCAGAGTCCAGGTTCCATTTTCAGATTGACGTTTCCCTTTTTTTTATCGAGCTGTTGTTAGCTACTTGAGTTAGCCAACACAATAGTTACCTTGTTTGAGCAGCCCTGAAGGACTGTTAGGCTAAGGGCGAAAAAATTGATTCAGAATGGGGGACGCAGAACGGATGGACTACGGTGGCGTGCGGCAGCCCGGTGTGCTGCTGCACTCCACTCCGACTGGATCTGGGAAGTAGCCGACTGGTTTAAAATAACTTGACGCCATGGGTTGGTTTTCCCTGGCCCCTCAATTTTTTCAGTCACCAAGCACCATTGGTACAGACCAGTAGAGACCCGATACGAAATGAACTCTCCTGTGTTTGTGTGTGTGTGTGTGTGTGTGTGTGTGTGTGTGTGTGTGTGTGTGTGTGTGTGTGTGTGTGTGTGTGTGTTTGCGCGTGAGTCTTAAGCGAGAAAATATCTGTAATATATGCTGCTGTTCTTAGTTTTCCAAGAAATATGGATCAGTGTTCACCTTCTATGTGGGACCCAAGAAAGTGGTGGTCTTGGCAGGATACAAGACAGTGAAGGAGGCGCTTGTAAACTATGCTGAAGAGTTTGGAGAAAGAGATCCAATGCTGATTGTGCAAGAAAGTAGTCAAGGACATGGTAAGACAAGAAAAAAAATGCTTCTTTTTAAAACTTTAGCCTATATCATATAACTTTAGCAAATGTGTGCAGGCTTTAGGCAAGTCAGTTACTTGTTTAACGTATGCTGCTGAAATGCTTCGTTTCAGGAGTTTTGTGGTCCAATGGGGATTCATGGAAAGAAATGAGGCGCTTTGCTTTGATCAACCTGAGAAATTATGGAATGGGCAAAAAGGCATGTGAGGACAAAATAATTGAGGAAAGTCACTACCTGACTGAAGTGATTGAGAAATTCAAAGGTAAGTGTTTTCTGGGTAACCACCCGCATAATAGGCAACATTTCAGGCTTCAGAAAAATCATGCATGAATTTCTGATTTAAGGGGGTTTGTTTGGTTGCTTTTTTCATTTCTTTTTCTGTTTGCAGGAGAAGCCTTCGATACAACCAAACCAATGAACTATGCAGTCTCTAATATAATCTGCTCCATGGTCTATGGCAGCAGATTTGAATACGATGATCCAGAATTCACATCCATAGTAGATCGAAATAACAGAAACATTCAACTTGCTGGCTCTCCAGCGATACAGGTGTCATTTAATAAGTTTATGAATCTAATACTTGCAGCACTGTGTTTTAAATACAACTGATCAATAAACTCTTGCAATTGTATAGAACTGAATCTGAATTACCTGGTCATGACTTTACGTTATTTTAAATACTGATGCGTATTTGTGTTTTTGCAGTTATACAACCTGTTCCCATGGATCGGTAAATGGATTTCTGACAGGAAGGAATTCCACAAATTGGCTGATGCCAATAAGAAACAGAACTTGGAGCTGTTCAGTCGTCTGAAAGAGACCCTCAATCCACAGATGTGCAGGGGCCTTGTGGATTCCTTTCTGGTTCACAAGCAACATCTGGAGGTTGGGAAGGCCTTACCTATCATAGTGCTCATTGCTAGTAAATAATTAGGGGTCCAAGCCTGGAGGGGGCTCCCGTTAATACCCCAACGGGTTCACTCGGCCCCAAGTCCAGGGTTTATGCCAGGCTAGTTTAACCATGCTTTCTGGAATACCCCTCAGAAACGTCCCAACACTGGTGGAATGTTTTCCAATGTCCGTGCTGCTCTCAACCAGAGACTTGCAGACTTTTCCATCGCCGTCCAGCCGCCGGTGCGAATTACGAGGGGCTTGGACACTGTTAATACCTGCCCGCAGATCTACTTTCCTATTATTACTTAACCCTCCCGCTGTCCTCGGGTCATTGTGCCCCGAGACACAAGTCTCCTCGACGTCCCACCCAAAGCAGGGAAGCGTGTGCTGCAGGTGTAAGAAATATATCTGCAAACGCTGTACCTCGATACTGCCCCACATGTGGTTATCGGGACTTTAGTGAAGGCGGCACAGTTTCAACAGGAGGACACGGTGTGTGTACAGAATATAAGGACAACGGGAGGGTTAAATATTAACTTTTTTTAACATGTAGACGTTTGAGACGTGAGTAGTGCTCTGCAATTGTCTGTGTTTCCATTGTCAAGCCTTCATTTTTAGCGATGGTCGATAGGTCACCTGATCGCCTCCGGTGGATCACATACATACACAGGTGAATTTCAGGCTAAAGCTGTGAGCCCGGCAGAAATAGACCTGACATTTAAAGATTTCAGAGAGGAGAAAAGAACTGCTTTCACATACGGCTTACGGACCCCATGCACACACACACACACACACACACACACACACACACACACACACACTGGGTAGACTCAAACAGCAGCAGCAGGCATACTGAGAAGGGAGACATGGGTTTTTTTCCACATTTCACAGTGCACTTGTCAAAGTTGGCAGATTGAAGACAGAGTGCAAACGGGTTCCTTTAGATTACAGAGCGGTCACTTGCGCTGAGTTTACAGCGATCACTCATCGAAGACACACATCAGTGTGTGTCTCCGATCATTGTGATCATACACTGGATGTCTTGGTCAACACTGTCAGCATACAGAAACACCTGAACCTAGATGAGCTCAACTCACCTCCCACAGTATCTTCACTTCTCTCTGTTCACTCAAGCGGATCAAAGACAGAGCAATAAGCCGGTTCCAGCAAAAAAAACCCTACACCTACACTACCACTGATGCCAAGTCGAGTTTTACATCGAGTTTTCCTTTATTTTCTCTTTATCTACAGGACTCTGAAATTTACAACAGTCACTTCCACAATGAAAACCTTGTGATGACAGTGAATAATTTGTTTGGTGCCGGCACTGATACAACTTCATCTACACTCAGATGGACACTCCTGCTTATGGCTAAATATCCAACAATACAGGGTAAGGAGCTGTAAATGTGCACAGCTTTCATACATAAACACACATTCCAGGCTTCATCATTAAAAGATGAACCTAAATAGAAAAGTTTTTCCTTTCTCCCAGACCAGGTCCGGGAGGAGCTGAGCAGGGTGATAGGAAGTCGCCAGGTGCAGGTTGAAGACAGGAAAAACCTGCCCTTCACCGACGCTGTCATCCATGAGACACAGAGACTGGCCAACATCGTCCCCTTGTCAGTTCCACACAGAACCAGCCAAGACGTCACCTTCCAGGGTCACTTCATTAAGAAGGTCAGACTCAATAAAACACCTAAGATGGAGAATAGAACCCAACGAACATTAAGAAAAAAAGAAAATACAAAATAAATAAAAATGTCAAACATGACTGGTAAACGAACAGAATGAAATAATGTGTAATAAATTAAGAAGACTACTAAGTAGACTAGAGTTGACAGCCACACTAGCAACTCTGTGAGGCTGTACTTGGCCGGCTAAATACTGACGTCACCACGTACAGCTGATGCTGACAGGAACGTCATTAACTTTGCAGTTATCTGATCATAAGCCAAAGACAAAAAAAAGTATTTTGACCTGATGATGGCGCTAAATGAAAAGTTAGGGCCACCAATGATATTTGCACCAAATTGCATGGAAATCCATCCAATGGTTGTTAGGCTACTTAAATAAACAATGCACAATATTTTTTTGTTCTCCTTGTGTCCCATTGTTGTTTTTCTGGACTTATCGAGTATTTGTGAATTTCTTGCTTTTTTTTTTTTTTGTTCAATTCCTTAACACATTTTAATCTGTTTAAAAAGAATGATACAATCTGTACTGAAAAGCTTTTCAATTTTATGCTTTCCACAGGGGACCACGGTGTATCCTCTGTTGACGTCTGTCCTGTACGACGAGACTGAGTGGGAGAGACCTCACACCTTTTATCCTGCCCACTTCCTGGACAAAGATGGAAATTTTGTCAAGCGAGACGCCTTCATGGCTTTTTCTGCAGGTTTGTGAGCTCGAGGGTCACGTCAGTGTTCACGTCTACCGGCAGATGACCTTCCTTTGTCCTCTCTCACAGGTCGCAGGGTTTGTATCGGAGAGAGTCTGGCCAGGATGGAGCTCTTCATCTTCTTCACCACCCTCCTGCAGCACTTTCGTTTCTCTCCTCCACCTGGAGTTTCAGAGGACGAACTGGATCTAACACCACGAGTGGGCTTCACACTCAACCCTTCACCTCATAAACTGTGCGCTGTGTCTTGTATGTGAGGAGGAGGAGGAGGACTTGTTAGTGAAAAACCACATGAAGTTTAACAGTAGTGAATACGTTCAACACCGCCGATGTAAGTAAATAAAATAAAATGCTCGACTGCTTCTTTAGAAGGGCTCCCGTCCCAGTAATGGGCCACTTACTATGTAGTTGACACGTTAAATGTGTCATTATCTGAAAAGCGGCTATGTTGTAAATTGTGATGAAAAATGAAGATGTCACATTTTGATGTATTTGTCCACGATAAATAATGCTGCAATAATCTGTTCACTGGCAGTGTTTTACCCAGTCCATGAGGTGCTACATTCTTTGCACCACAGGGTCTTTAGGATGTGAAAATGTTTCACACAGAGGTTTTGGAGCCATGCAAATATATAATGTTATCATTTATGATAATGTAGTGTGTTGGGGGGGTAGGTGGATGGGCTTAGCTTTCCAGCATGCTCTAAGAAAATGTGTTTATGGAAACAAGTTTAAATTAAATTGTGTTTTAGATCATTCCAGACGTTAGCTGGTGCACGGTCATTAGCAAGGGAGGAAAGAATACCGGAAAGTTGTAGTCAAGTAAAAGTACTGGTACTTAAAAGAAATTTTACTTGAGTCATAGTAAAATGAATTGTGTAAAAACGTACTCAGATAAAAGTACAAAGTAAGTCAATTGAAGTGTACTCTGAGTAAACGTTACTGCGTTACATTTTTAAAAGGGGGAAGGGGAGGGGTAAAAATGTTATATGGTAATAATAATAATAATAATAATACAGGATAAAAGTATTAAATTAACGAACGTCTAAGGCTACTAGGTGTATGTGTATTGGTATTTCAATGCATATACTCCATTCCCAGTTGATAAATGACAGTTGCGGGGCTGTTAAGCCAAGGGCGAAAAAAGGGATTTGGACTGGGGGGCACGGAACTGATGGAGAGCTCCGCTCTGGTGGCGTAGCCTCGGGTCTCGCTGCCTCAGCTGTCCGGCCTGGACCCACGGTGGCATGTGGCGGCCCAGTGCACTGCTCGACTCCGCTCAACCGGGACTGGATCCCGGGAAGTAGCCAACTGGTTTAAAATAACTTGACGCCATGGGTTGGTTTTCCCCGTCCCCGTCAATTTTTTCAGTCACCAACCACCATTGGTACAGACCAGTAGAGACCCGATACGAAATGAACTCGCAAAAGAATAGTAAATTAGAAAAGGACCATTTATTCATTTTTGGCCAACGCTAAACCCAGCACGTGACTGTGCGCCGATTCAACGGCTCCATCCCGTAACACACTTACCTCTTTTCAGATGATCTCTTTTCCATTAAAAGTTTGTTGTCAAAGGATTCTTTAGCTCCAGGTTTCTGCCATAACAAAAAAAGCATGATAAAAAAGAACAGACTGGAAAAGGCCTTTTCCACTGTGGGACCTTCTCAAGCCATCAATAAAACAAAAGCTCAAATATTTAGTGATCAATTGAGATAACAACAAGAGATAAAAATGGAATCCTTATCAGTGTTTAAGCATTAGAACCACACACATAAGTGTTGTGACATGATAGATAAATGCAACACCATAACAAAAAGGAAGAACTGCCTTCTGTGAATCTGTAACTCCGATTTGAAAAAACATTGACCTGAAAATATACTAATATTTGTTGTGGCGTTTTTCCATAGTTTGTCCCTCCCCTTGGGTTTTGCCTAATCTCCATTTGAAGCCACAAAAGACCTCCCTCTTTACTGAAATACTTACATAGATAAAGGCTCAGGAAAGAAATCTATTTGGTCAGGGCACTAACTGCTTCAGGATACTTAAGTCATGGGGATGTTAGATCTATTTCTCCAGTCCTACAGTTCTGTCTCCCTGTTTGGGGCTGTAATGGTTCTGCTGCTTGTTTGCCTCGTGTCCACGTCCAGCTTCATCTTCCAGGAAGATAAGAAGGAACCTCCAGGCCCCAGACCGCTTCCTGTGCTTGGGAACCTGCTGCAGCTGGACCTCAAGAGACCCTACAACACATTTCTGGAGGTAAAGGAAGTGACTGGATACTTTCACTGAGTTTATTGTGTTTGCTCTAGACAGTAAATTGTTACCAGTTGTTTCACCATATGTACTTTCTCCTGTGTTTGTGTGTGTGTGTGTGTGTGTGTGTGTGTGTGTGTGTGTGTGTGTGTGTGTGTGTGTGTGTGTGTTTGCGCGTGAGTCTTAAGCGAGAAAGTATCTGTAATATATGCTGCTGTTCTTAGTTTTCCAAGAAATATGGATCAGTGTTCACCTTCTATGTGGGACCCAAGAAAGTGGTGGTCTTGGCAGGATACAAGACAGTGAAGGAGGCGCTTGTAAACTATGCTGAAGAGTTTGGAGAAAGAGATCCAATGCTGATTGTGCAAGAAAGTAGTCAAGGACATGGTAAGACAAGAAAAAAAATGCTTCTTTTTAAAACTTTAGCCTATATCATATAACTTTAGCAAATGTGTGCAGGCTTTAGGCAAGTCAGTTACTTGTTTAACGTATGCTGCTGAAATGCTTCGTTTCAGGAGTTTTGTGGTCCAATGGGGATTCATGGAAAGAAATGAGGCGCTTTGCTTTGATCAACCTGAGAAATTATGGAATGGGCAAAAAGGCATGTGAGGACAAAATCATTGAGGAAAGTCACTACCTGACTGAAGTGATTGAGAAATTCAAAGGTAAGTGTTTTCTGGGTAACCACCCGCATAATAGGCAACATTTCAGGCTTCAGAAAAATCATGCATGAATTTCTGATTTAAGGGGGTTTGTTTGGTTGCTTTTTTCATTTCTTTTTCTGTTTGCAGGAGAAGCCTTGATACAACCAAACCAATGAACTATGCAGTCTCTAATATAATCTGCTCCATGGTCTATGGCAGCAGATTTGAATACGATGATCCAGAATTCACATCCATAGTAGATCGAAATAACAGAAACATTCAACTTGCTGGCTCTCCAGCGATACAGGTGTCATTTAATAAGTTTATGAATCTAATACTTGCAGCACTGTGTTTTAAATACAACTGATCAATAAACTCTTGCAATTGTATAGAACTGAATCTGAATTACCTGGTCATGACTTTACGTTATTTTAAATACTGATGCGTATTTGTGTTTTTGCAGTTATACAACCTGTTCCCATGGATCGGTAAATGGATTTCTGACAGGAAGGAATTCCACAAATTGGCTGATGCCAATAAGAAACAGAACTTGGAGCTGTTCAGTCGTCTGAAAGAGACCCTCAATCCACAGATGTGCAGGGGCCTTGTGGATTCCTTTCTGGTTCACAAGCAACATCTGGAGGTTGGGAAGGCCTTACCTATCATAGTGCTCATTGCTAGTAAATAATTAGGGGTCCAAGCCTGGAGGGGGCTCCCGTTAATACCCCAACGGGTTCACTCGGCCCCAAGTCCAGGGTTTATGCCAGGCTAGTTTAACCATGCTTTCTGGAATACCCCTCAGAAACGTCCCAACACTGGTGGAATGTTTTCCAATGTCCGTGCTGCTCTCAACCAGAGACTTGCAGACTTTTCCATCGCCTCGTCCAGCCGCCGGGTGCGAATTACGCAGGGGGCTTGGACACTGTTAATACCTGCCCGCAGATCTACTTTCCTATTATTACTTAACCCTCCCGCTGTCCTCGGGTCATTGTGCCCCGAGACACAAGTCTCCTCGACGTCCCACCCAAAGCAGGGAAGCGTGTGCTGCAGGTGTAAGAAATATATCTGCAAACGCTGTACCCTCGCATACTGCCCCACATGTGGTTATCGGGACTTTAGTGAAGGCGGCACAGTTTCAACAGGAGGACACGGTGTGTGTACAGAATATAAGGACAACGGGAGGGTTAAATATTAACTTTTTTTAACATGTAGACGTTTGAGACGTGAGTAGTGCTCTGCAATTGTCTGTGTTTCCATTGTCAAGCCTTCATTTTTAGCGATGGTCGATAGGTCACCTGATCGCCTCCGGTGGATCACATACATACACAGGTGAATTTCAGGCTAAAGCTGTGAGCCCGGCAGAAATAGACCTGACATTTAAAGATTTCAGAGAGGAGAAAAGAACTGCTTTCACATACGGCTTACGGACCCCATGCACACACACACACACACACACACACACACACACACACACACACACACACACACACACACACACACACTGGGTAGACTCAAACAGCAGCAGCAGGCATACTGAGAAGGGAGACATGGGTTTTTTTCCACATTTCACAGTGCACTTGTCAAAGTTGGCAGATTGAAGACAGAGTGCAAACGGGTTCCTTTAGATTACAGAGCGGTCACTTGCGCTGAGTTTACAGCGATCACTCATCGAAGACACACATCAGTGTGTGTCTCCGATCATCGTGATCATACACTGGATGTCTTGGTCAACACTGTCAGCATACAGAAACACCTGAACCTAGATGAGCTCAACTCACCTCCCACAGTATCTTCACTTCTCTCTGTTCACTCAAGCGGATCAAAGACAGAGCAATAAGCCGGTTCCAGCAAAAAAAACCCTACACCTACACTACCACTGATGCCAAGTCGAGTTTTACATCGAGTTTTCCTTTATTTTCTCTTTATCTACAGGACTCTGAAATTTACAACAGTCACTTCCACAATGAAAACCTTGTGATGACAGTGAATAATTTGTTTGGTGCCGGCACTGATACAACTTCATCTACACTCAGATGGACACTCCTGCTTATGGCTAAATATCCAACAATACAGGGTAAGGAGCTGTAAATGTGCACAGCTTTCATACATAAACACACATTCCAGGCTTCATCATTAAAAGATGAACCTAAATAGAAAAGTTTTCCCTTTCTCCCAGACCAGGTCCGGGAGGAGCTGAGCAGGGTGATAGGAAGTCGTCAGGTGCAGGTTGAAGACAGGAAAAACCTGCCCTTCACCGACGCTGTCATCCATGAGACACAGAGACTGGCCAACATCGTCCCCTTGTCAGTTCCACACAGAACCAGCCAAGACGTCACCTTCCAGGGTCACTTCATTAAGAAGGTCAGACTCAATAAAACACCTAAGATGGAGAATAGAACCCAACGAACATTAAGAAAAAAAGAAAATACAAAATAAATAAAAATGTCAAACATGACTGGTAAACGAACAGAATGAAATAATGTGTAATAAATTAAGAAGACTACTAAGTAGACTAGAGTTGACAGCCACACTAGCAACTCTGTGAGGCTGTACTTGGCCGGCTAAATACTGACGTCACCACGTACAGCTGATGCTGACAGGAACGTCATTAACTTTGCAGTTATCTGATCATAAGCCAAAGACAAAAAAAAGTATTTTGACCTGATGATGGCGCTAAATGAAAAGTTAGGGCCACCAATGATATTTGCACCAAATTGCATGGAAATCCATCCAATGGTTGTTAGGCTACTTAAATAAACAATGCACAATATTTTTTTGTTCTCCTTGTGTCCCATTGTTGTTTTTCTGGACTTATCGAGTATTTGTGAATTTCTTGCTTTTTTTTTTTTTTTGTTCAATTCCTTAACACATTTTAATCTGTTTAAAAAGAATGATACAATCTGTACTGAAAAGCTTTTCAATTTTATGCTTTCCACAGGGGACCACGGTGTATCCTCTGTTGACGTCTGTCCTGTACGACGAGACTGAGTGGGAGAGACCTCACACCTTTTATCCTGCCCACTTCCTGGACAAAGATGGAAATTTTGTCAAGCGAGACGCCTTCATGGCTTTTTCTGCAGGTTTGTGAGCTCGAGGGTCACGTCAGTGTTCACGTCTACCGGCAGATGACCTTCCTTTGTCCTCTCTCACAGGTCGCAGGGTTTGTATCGGAGAGAGTCTGGCCAGGATGGAGCTCTTCATCTTCTTCACCACCCTCCTGCAGCACTTTCGTTTCTCTCCTCCACCTGGAGTTTCAGAGGACGATCTGGATCTGACTCCTCGTTTGGGCTCCTCCCTCGTCCCTTCACCCCCTAAAATGTGCGCTGTCTCCCTAATGTGAGGACGAGGAGGGCAGTGAAATACTCCATCACACACACACGTGTGATTTTTGAATTTTTCTGTGTAATATTTTTCACAGATTTTTTCCTGCTTGACACAGTTGCAGTGTTAAACACCACTGTACCATGTTCAACACCACTAACAGAGTTTGTTTTGAATCACGGTTCATATTCCAGCAATGGACTTCATCAGTAGCTGCTTTCTAATGTTGTTGACATCGCAGCCACAGGCTGTTATTTGTCGCACTGATTGGTTGCTACACATCAAGGAGGCGGGTCCTAGCTAACATGAGCCTGTATGGAGATTTTAGGCTTTTTTTTTTTTTTTTTTGACCATAGTTTGGGGTTTTACGTCCACCAAGTCATGTCACGCAGTCCACCTTAGTAATACAAACCCGTCTCCTGGCGACAACACTTGCTGAAAAATAACTCATCCATAAAAGATAACGATAACCAAGGCAACTAACTGACAAAAAGCTTTAGTACGATAATTATATCAACGTGCCTCTTAGTTGCACCACTTATGTTTGATCCTTTTGATCGATGCGCTGTGGTATCGGAGTTGGATCTTGACAAGCACGCACTGACCAAAAGACGCAAAGCGGCGCACGGCATAACTTTTAGCTGACTCTCTGAGGATTTTCTTTTTGTTTCTGTTTTTTTTTTTTGTTGTTTCTTTTTGGAAGAGGACCAAATAAATCTACTGAAACTAATCCGGCAAGTGCTTTGTTGCCACTAGACCAGCATCAGAAAGTCAGAGGGCTGATCAAAGATCTTCTCCTGCTGTGGACGTCAACCGGCTGGATACATTTGAAGGACACCGACAGGAGCTCTCCAGCCTCTTCCAAAACCAATACTGAAGGGTTTAACCTTCAAAAGAAAGCTTACATGTTAAATACTGCTTTTTATTTTTTATGACACATTTAAATGTACAGTTTCATGAGGTTTTTATTATGAAGAGTTTATGATGGTTTGTGTAAAAAAACAAACTGTTCCTGGAAGTTTTTGAGCTGCTTACACCTACGGAAATATTACGTAAGCACCCTGACGCAACAGGGAGGAACCTGCCACTGTCCCTTTCTTCATCTTCCAAAAACACACCATGAGACATGATTGCTCGGCATGCGGTGACTGGCGTGTTTATTTATAAGTGTGGAAAGGGGAAACATAACAGACAGAACATTCTAGCGCCGTGAAAGGACGTTCAAAGTTAAAAATCAAAAGCGCCTGTTACAAGTACTGGCACGCCTACATATCACTGACGAGATAAAAACCCACGCAGCAGTATCTGCTGCGTCTCACCTGCGTGCCTCCCTGCTTCAGGTGCAGGTCGAAAGATCACCAGGCCCCCTCTACCATCGGCGTGCTGCTCAACAGAGCTAAGAAGGTCCAGCGCAAAGCAGAGACAACGGGTTGAAATTCGACGCAGACGCCGAGGGCAGAAATCCAACTGGTGGCGCCCTGGCGGGCAGAAAGCCCTCCGGCAGCAGGCTTGATGACTGCGCCGCCATTCCGGGATCATCTGTTCCTGTCGTCACTGGAGTCTGATTGGGGAATAAGCCACATTCTCCTCCTCTCTGGGCTGTGTGGCACAGAGCGCAGGTTTTACGTAATTCAGACCATTAACTGCATCGGGGCCCGCATTTGCTCACTAACCCTCATCGTTCAGATACACGGGGAGCTTGTGGGTCTTGTGTTTTCGCACGCGCCATCGGTTTTTATTCACATCGGGACAGTTTATGAAAGAAAATGCTTTTCAGAGACCTCTTGAGAGACCCTCCATGGCCAAAAGTACATGAACACCCACGTGTGACTATTGGGCTCTAACTGGCGATCCGGCTCATCCAAGAGGTGCTGGACAGGGTTGGGTTCGGGGCTCTGTGCCGGCCAGACATGGCTCTCCCGCACCCAACTAAGAAATCTATTCCTCGAACCGGGCTTTGCGCAGGCGGCCGCACAAAAAAAAACGTTGCCACAAAACTGGAAGCACGCAGCGGCCGCATCAAGATTTGATGTTCATCAGAAACATGTGAGCAGGTGGGTCCACGTGCGTTTGGCCGTATAGTGAAGCATAAGTAATAAATCTGCATGTTCGGTCTATGATCGAAGCCAGATTTAAGACGAAGCCGCCGCAGACATAGAAAACCGCTGTGGAGCAAAACAAGATGTATAGAGCCACTCACTCTCTCAGGAGAGCCCCGCTGGTCGGCATGGCTAGCCGTGGCATAGGTCAGAGGGCGCACAGTGGCACAGTGGTTTACGGCGCGTGGCCATGTCATGCACACCGCTCGTCTGCGTTCGCCACGCGCTGCAATGTAAACCTCCTCGGTGGAGGCCTGAATGAGCCTCACAGAGCAGCGGGAAACAGAGGAAGCTGCTCCGCTAGCAGCGGCGGTGCTGCACAGCTCCTGCCCCCCAGTGGCCGCACTCAGCGCAAATATACATCGCTGGTGTTGTGAGGTTTTTACATTCATTTGATAAAAGAAAAAAAAAACGGTTGTACCATCTTGGATTTTACACAGACTCTACTGTGTCCCATGGAAGCGCCAGACGCGTGTTTGTTATTTTACATCTAAGAGCAAAATGTTGATATGGATGCAAACTTAATACTGTGTGAGTACATACTAATAAGTACATTTCTGGGATATATGTCAGTGTGTTTGTGAAGGGGCTCAACGGGTGTTTCTGCAGTGATTAGAAAACATCAGAAATATTTGAAAATGCTTGTTACTCACAGGGAGGTGAAGTGGTTTTTGAACGCCTGGAACAAAAGGTAAGATTTCAAGGACCAGTCTTGAAGCGACCCTTCCGTGCGCCACACGCATATCGTGTTGCACGACGTTACTTGTTTTTGATGGGCCAACACAGACACAGCCAGGGAGACGCTACGTCCTCTTCCCGAGGAGCTCCCCTCAGGAAGTGGGAATACTCTGCAGATGCCGCAGGTGGCACGGTAGCGGCCGTGAGGTCACTGACACTGTGAATGTCCCGCCAAAGTTTACTCCTACTGCAGTTTTCAATGAACAAATGATCTGAAACCTGTAAAATTAAATGGAGTAAGGCCGCAACAACCACAACATGTTGTTACGCCACACAGACGTTGGGTCCCATTGTCCTGCCTTATCCCAGAGTCCACCGCTGCCTAGCTGACATAACATGTTATAACGGAACTCATATCAAATCCCATTATATTGTGCATTGTCTCTTCTATACCACCGTTTAAGAAATGCTCTACAGTACTCGGACTGCTTTACCGGCCCTCCCTCTCTCCGGTTCTTTTCCTGCATTTGACGAGAACGGCAGCAACGGTGGCCAGCAACACCACCGCCCCGGCCACTGCACCGATGATAATGTAGGTTGGGTCTGTGGTCTGAGGATAAAAAGCAGCCCTCCGCTTACTACACAGTCTACTGACTCAGTACTCGATTGAGTAGTATGTCATTGGACTAATGATTTGCAGGATTTATATGAAAGATAATCCGACAATTTGGTCAAGTTTTGATTTTGACCTTATCCTAAACTGACTTTACTCACTGACTATATTCTATACTCTATGGTACCTCGCCTCAGGCAGGTGTGTGTTGTCAGCCCCTATCCCTAAATTGTTGCTCTCGTCGACAAACCGGCAGGTGCGTCTTCGGTTGTTGCCGCCGTTCAGGGTCAGAAACGAGGTACAGTTCCCCCGCGTGACCTGGTACCCGACGCCTTCACCGGGCAGCACAGCTCCTGTCTCGTCCACCCAGCGGAGGCTGTTTTCTAGACAGGGATAAACAACCTGGTTGTGAAAACGTACATTCACCAAATTGATATGTATCAATAAGGAATAATACGTTTTTTTAAAAATGCCCGTTTGGTGGGACTGCAGCAGTGTTAATGAGACCCCAGACAGACTGGTTCACACTTAAGTGTTTAACATCACTTCAGTTTAATAGGAATGACAGTTACTTATTTTCTCATTTTTGTTGTATAACAAAAAAGCTTTCTGTGAGAGACGTAAAATTGGCTATGGGGACTCAGGGGAAGGGATGCAGTGTGCGGAGCTTCGGCGACATGCTTCACTCAGGCCTCCAAAGAAACCGTGGCCGTGGAGGTTTTTACAAAACCCCGGAGCGTCGAGTACGAACGCGTCGATCAAACCGAAGGTAAAAAAGTCACACTTGAATGGGCAACGGAAAGCAGGAAACGGGGAGAACCGCCGACACTCTCCTCAGAAAGTCGTTCATGGTGTTACATTCATCTGTGCATGCCAAGGAGAAGTGAACAGACACGTTCATGTGCGAAGTGGGTGTGGTTGTAGGGCGGTTGGTTTTTTCGAAAGATGTAGCATACTAACACCTTGGTGTTGGGAACACATACAGTTGTGAAGGCTATTTACAGTATATTTATATATTTCAAATCAGCTCAATTATCCTTCAGCTGATGGTTGTCTTCGAGTGGCTTCTTGCTCCCTAGGGGGGAAAAAACAAAAACCAATGAGAGAAAAATTCAGAAAAATGACGATCTGCGTCGAGGAATCCTGTTAGGATCTGAATTTCCTCACCTGTGTCTGTGACGACAGAAACGGTGATTACAATCATTAGGATCAGTCCCGCGATACGCAGGGTCAACGAGACGTAGCCCAGAGGAGACCCATCTGTGGAATCTGTGGTTAAGAGAGAAAAAAAAAGGCCAGTTTATAAAGGACAAAACTTAATCTGAGAGGAAGACAAAATAACCATAATGCGTCTGTGGAGAACACGTGGCACGGAAGACATTTTCGTACTTTTCATATTGTTATTTTTTTAGCGAAAAAAAGTTTAGTGAGAACCAAACCTTTATGTGCAGCAGTAAGTGGCTGACTGTCTCTCGCCAAACCTGCGAAGGCAGGTGTGTAGTCAGCCTCTATCCGTACATTGTTGCTCTCGTCGACAAACTGGCAGGTGTGTCTTCGGTTGTTGCCGCCGTTCAGGGTCAGAAACGAGGTACAGTTCCCCCGCGTGACCTGGTACCCGGCGCCTTCACCGAGCAGCACAGCTCCTGTCTCGTCCACCCAGCGGAGGCTGTTTTCTGCACAGGGACCAAGGGCACCGTCTCTCAGCGGAGAGCACTCCAATGTCACTCGACCATCGCTCGTGGGATCAGCGTCTGGTGGAGACACAGAGACTGAGGGGAAAAAGAACGTGTTTACCGCAAACTCAGTTTAAAAAATGTTTAAAATCTGCCAGGTAAGATACAGCGCTCGATACCACGTCGCTTGTTTTCACGGGTGCAGAGTTGGAGTTAAATGTAAACGAGCTTTCCAAAGAAATGAGACTCACTAGTCAGAATAAGTAGATACACAGACGTGTCGGTGTTATTTGCCTCGCCCTGCCGACAGGTGTAGAAACCAGCATCCTCAGCAGTGACGCCGCTGATGAGCAGAGAGCAGTGAGCGCCCACGCTCAGCCTGGCGGCTCGGGCCGAGCTCCTCGCAACACTTCCGTTCACCACCTCGGCCGTGGTCCTGGACGCGTCCCTGTCGTGAAACCAGGCAACCATGGAGCATGTCGTGTCAGGTGATGATACGCCTCGGCAGGGCACAGTGGCATCGTCTCCGGGTCTGTGGTAGAGGACAGTGGCTCCTCCACAGATGCCCGCTGCAGAGACAATCATAATTGTGAAACATTTCAAGATATTAACTCTATTAACGTTTAAAAAAAATGTCTCAGGATTTTTTTTAATTTCATTTCATTAAATACATTTTTCTTATATATAATTTTTTTTTTTTGGCACTTTTAACAAGATTATGTGTATACAGTAAATATGTAATCATGACATATAGAAGGCCTTTTGTAAAAATAGCTCAAATCCATCAGATCACATATTGGTCTTTCTGTCGATTTAACAAACAGGAGCGTTGTGTCAAGCGGCGAGGTCTGGAGATGCTGGTAAGCGGATTTAGTCACTGTTGGACGGAGCCAGACTAGCTCTTTGTCCCCGTTTCCAGTCTTTATGCTAAGATAAGCTCAGCGTTTCCTGGCTGTCGCTTCGGAGTCAACAAACAGATGTAAGCTGACTCTTTGCAGGAAAGCAGTTTTTAATTGAGGACTGCGGGTCAGTTCATCAGCTCTTATCATTTTCATGCATGCACATTCATTATTATGAACACAGTAGGAGTCAAACGCAAACAAATAAGGCACACAATTTGAAAAGATGGGCTGAGATTAAATAAAGTAGCGTGCTGGATTTCTAAGACTATTTTAGTGCTACTGTTGTCTACGTTTCTGCCTTCGAGACAGTCTGCGTTGTGCGAATATGTTGGCACTCGAGGGTACTTTAAAACAGGTTTTGAGAATTTTGACTGTCCTCTGGTGTCGGCGCCTTAACACAATCGAAATTTTCAGGCCTCACTTCATTTATGTGTTTATGTGTTTTAAACGCTTTCTGCTGAAGCCCACATGCAAGATTCTTTCCAAAACAACTTGCTGCTGTCACTTGCTTTTCTTTTCTTGTCCTCAACAATTGCTGTCTCCTTTTTTTCCCCCCCACAGGTCACAGAGGTCGCTCGTGCGGCCCTACTGGTCCAACAGTAACCAGTATGTCCATATGGCCACGTGGGAAAATGCTGTAATGTTTCCTTGCCATCACTGGATGGCACTGTCCCTTTTTGCTGTGCAAGTAGCCTGTATATGAGGAAGCGGACCGGGGCGCAGAATCGCGGTGTAGCGGTGGAGCAGGAAACGTAAAAACGGGTTTTGTTCACTGCAGCGCCTCAGTTTCACACTTCTTCTGTACGTAGCAAATTTCACGTGGCCTTTGCAAACTGTGCCGAGCGGTAAACACTGAAAAGAGATGTGTACAAGCATGCTGCCAGATTAACGTGAGAGTATGGTTGGATGTCAGCAGAACATTCAGTGCATTAACTATAGCGTGGACCTGTTTTATCATGAAGTCGTGATAAAAGCGTCTCTGCTGCGTTGTAGGTCAACTTCTGGCAACTCTCTTTTCTTCCTTCTGATTCTTAGCTTACTCTTATTTAACCTGGTCTGGTGTTACTCTATATTCCTCTTACTGCCATCGAAACCCCTGAAAAGATCAAACCGAAAAGCATGTTCCCTACCTGGTTCCTACTGAAGATGTGAATCTTGAAAAACATACAATTTGTTTTAATATTTTGTTGGTTTTTTTAAAGCACAGCTGGATCTTGTGGGTTTTGCTGTTCTTCAGCTGCACTGTCTAGTGAAATGTGCATTTTATAAGACAAGCTGGACAGAGTTGTAACTGTTACAGTGCAGAGGAGGAAGTGTCCTCGACTGCTGTGTGCACACTATACCATACATTAACTAATTTGAAAACCCTTCTTTTTTTTTTAATGCTATTGACAGATTTCACCATATTTAAGGTTCCGAATAAGGAGCCCAAAGATAATTTAGTTTCCTGTGCTGCTTTTACTTTTCCAGGTTATAATGATAATAGTTAAAATGTTTAGATTCTTTAAAAACATCGATAAACACATAAATAAGGCATTCTAAATAACAAAAAGGAAGAGCACTTACCTTCAAACTGAAGGACAGAAACGAGGATTAATAGCAGCGGAGCCATCCTCTGTGGTGCTCTTTTTGTCTCTGGCACAGAACTGCTGTCGTGATAAAAATTCCCTCCCATGGTTGAGAAACTGAGTAAAAAACTATTTCTGTATCAGCATCAGTCACCGCCTCGCCTTCTGCAAGTGCCTGTACGTGCACTTCACACCCCACAGCAAGGAAATACTGCAAAGACAATCTGTTAACCCACCAACGTATACTTGGAAACATTTAGTCAGAGAATTATTGCAGAAGTTGTGGACTGTTCAATCATTGAGCAATCACTTGTGTCTAATAGCTACAAAAGGCAAATGAAACAGCATTTTTGACCAAAGTTTTCTTCCTTTATTTGATGTACCTTTGTTAGTTACAGTGTTAGGAAATATATTCCACCATACATATTTAAACACTGTATTTAAACAAATGCAGGTAAGAAAAACTGAGGAACCGACTAAAATGGAAAGGAGTAAAACCTAGTCCTTCAAATGTCACCAAATCTGGGTCCGCACGGTCTTCCTGTGATGTTTTCAGAGACTGGACAAAGTGAGCGACAGGGAGCGTTTCCGAGTGCAGTTCAAGAGGAAAACTATGTTTGTGTGAGAGAGAGAAAAACAACATGAAGACACTCAAAGACACTGGAGTAAAATGCTTTTAATTGTTGGGCTTTTACTCAGCATCTCTTGATTTTAACAGACAAGTACAGGGTAACGTCATCTGCATAATATGCGTTTCCACTATTAATGACAGCAGACAAGTTTCTCCAACACCCAGTGTTCCACCAGTCCTTGGACTAATTTTAAAAGAGCTGAAGGTCCAACGGCTTCATAGATAAACGAAACATTTCCACTTTTAAATAGTGTCACACATTTAAACGTGCAAAAATCTGCACACATGTAACTCTCTGCACTGTACATCCGGGATTAAAAGGCAAGTCTTACAATATCCTGTATCTTCTTATTGTCAACAAATCCCATGAAAAAACCCAAATCAACAACTAATTGATCCTTATAAGAAGTATTTGTGTGTGTGTGTGTATCCACATTGCGATGTATCTTATTCCTCTGAGCCACAGAGCTCCACTGTTGTCAAAAACCATTAAAAAAGCATCAGTGAGCCACACTGTTGCACTAGGTGACATGTTGAACATGTGCACGGTAGTTTATTTAGACTCAGTCCCACACACACACCATCCTGCTGCCCCAAATACTCACTAGAGCACAAAACGTGTATTAATCCGCAGCTGCAAATAGTCCCCAACAAATGCACCATTTCCTTCCGTCTGACTAACGTTTTCTAAAAACTACAGTGACCAGCTGTTTTCAGGAAATTAACGAGTCTTTCTTTGAACATGAAAGTTTATACTTGTGACTTCTTCTTTTTTTTTTTTCTTCACTTTTTGACTTACAACCAAAGTAGGAACCAATTTGACAGGGGCTGAGAGCCACAAATGGGTTAGGGAAGTCTGAAAGTAATGACAGACTAACTCAAAGCTGGTTTTGGTCCATTCATGGGATTTGAGAAACAGTTAAAGTGCCAAAGAAAGTGCCACAGTAATAGCTGTCTGGAAAATACACAAATGAGGCATTCTGTCTTTGCGTTTGTAGATATTAGTTTGACCCCTGCAGACAAAGTTATGTGTCAGTTACACTGTGAACTAAAGGCTGCCCTTTGTCCACAACCATAAAAACATCCTTCCATCCAAACTGATTTATATGGCAACGTAAAACAATCTCTAAATCCCAATGTCCTGTTTCATGGATACAGTAGAGCCAGGAGAGGGTAGAGAGCACTGCAATAAATTCAGTGGGTTTAAAACGTTAATTGTCTCAGCAGCAGTCACAGTACCAAAACACAAAATATCCTTAACTGTTCCCACTTGTAGAGTTTTTTTGGGCATAGAGAGAAATGTCGGAGATAGGATGGCAACAACGTAAAATATGGCAGACCAAACATGAGACCGAAGAGCCACTTTTACAGGTGCAAATTTTTTAAAATATGAAAACATGTCATGAAATGTCTCGGCTTGTATCAAACAAGCTGAATTCTCACGTTATCGACTCTTTCATAATACATTTCACTCAGTGCTATTTGCTATAATTATTCACAGATTAATACAACAGCCTAACTTGACAAAACAAATATATTTTACCAACAAGACCTTAGTGTGGTATAAAAAGTTCCTGTTATAGGAACTAGAGAAAGACAAAGAAATGTTAGATTTTCGTCAACTAGGAACCACAAAACAGAAGAATGCATCAATCATTCCTACCGGGTTTACACATAAAATATTTTCAATGGTTTGAAAGGAGTAGAACCAAACAAATATTCTCAACCGAAAAGAAATGAAACGGAAGATTGTCGATTGGTCTGGAGAGACATGCAGCCATGTTAAAGGTGTATTGAGAAATGTAAAGGTTATGTTATGGCAAAAATAAGTAAAGATGCCCGTCTGCTGATTTACAGACGAAACTGATTCCTATTTTCACACAGGTCTAGTGTGACACGCAGAGAGATGCGATAACCGCGGAGTAATTTTGTAAAATCGCATGTCGTTGCCAAATGCCGCTGAGTAATCAACCGTTTCTCTGATCATCCATGTTGAAGTGCGGCGAGCTTCTTAGTCTTGACCGTAAATAACATGATGTCAGTGAACCAGAATTGTCTAGAAAGTGTTGCTGAGTGCAACTGCTGAAGTTGTCTGATGCCATTTTACAGTTTCCAGAGGAAAGAAAAGGAGCTGAAACTTAAGTAAAAACTGCAGTACCTGTTAAAAATACTCCGTTACAAGTAAAAGCCCTGCATTCAAAAGTAGTACAAAAGTATTGGCATCACAATATACTTAAAATACCAAACATAAAAGTAACTCATTATGCAGAATGGCCCATTTCAACAAAGTCTTATCTTAACCTATGATGATGCTTCATAATTCATTTGTTGATTATATGTTTTTAATCTCAAATCTGCAAAGTCTGAATAGTGATGGAGTAGAAGTACAGAATAGAGTAGCGGTAGATTGAAAGTACAACTAAAGTACTTTAATTACTTTCAATGACTGATTTTAAAAAAGGGTTCAAGCCCAAATAAACGACTGAAAACCAATCCAGTGTGGATAGCGTATCAAACACTACGTATTAAACAAAGGTTTTATAGGTATTCTGAAACAGCGGATGCTGGCAACGGTCATACACAAGTCAAAAAGAAGAGTATAATTTTGAGTTAAAATGGGTAAAGAAAGCCATGTAAGCAGAAGTCCTTTTTTTTTATATAACTGAAGTAGCATGATCTTTTGTTTCACGTTTGTGCTTCTCCTGTCCACTCCGCTCGCCTTGCTGCTACTGCAGAAAGTCCACGAGACGGCGCTGCGCTTCTACCGGGCCCCCAGGTCTCGCTAACGGCAGCCTGACCCGGCCGGGACCCTCAGGTTCTCACCATAGTAACGGACAGGAGTCAACATTAAAAACACGTCTCAAATCATGCATCGGAGTATAAAACTCGAAGTTGTGCGTGTATCTTGTCATTGTGCACTGAAGTCAGAACATCTTCACATTCTGTTTGGTCCTTAGTGGTTTGTGTAGGAGACGCTGCAGCACGTCTGTGTCGTCATGGAGCTATAGTACAAGCCATATTACATACAGTACATGTTCTATTTTACTACAGCAGATAGTTGTTTCTCTAACGTCATAATCTTCTTTAACCCTATTAGTCAGAGACAAATTAAGGTATCGTCTAAACAAATCTGTAACTTTTCTTCAAGGTGTCACCGAACTGTTTGCCGGAACCTATCGTGATGGCAACTATTTCACATTAACGTTTGGATGTGAAATGATGGATGAAAGACATTGGTTAATAAACAGAGCCCTAGATAGAGGCCCAGAAGTTTTGAGAACTGCTTATGATTTGCTAATTAGTTAACATGAATCATGAGCATAGTGTTTTGGTGTTTGGTGTTATTTATGTCAGGGCCCCTTCATAAAGTGGAATAAACTGTTCTCCCCTCACCTCTTTGTCCCCTGTGGGATGTTGAGTAAACGAAGGGACAGAGGGAAAAAGCTCTGGGATGCGCCCTTTGAAATTTGTTTCGTTTTGTTTTGTGATTTTTGCTGTACCAGGTAGGCACAGTCAAAGATTTATGTATCCCAGCAAATACAAAGCACATTCATACGTAAACCTGTGTCACAAAGAAGCTGCAAAAGAAAATTTCCAGATGATTTTAGACAATGTCAGCTGTGTAAGATTTACTTTCATGCACTATGTGTTTGTCTAGACCTCTGGCTACTTTACGACATAACCACTGTTGTATGTAAAGAAGAAACCAAACGAAACGATAACATAACGCAACAACACTTGGAGTGTCTCACAACTGCAGTCCGGAGCATCAAAGGATAATTCAAGTAAACTCAGGATATGTTGGCCTTGTTCGACGGGCAGAGGCCACAGGACAAAACCGAAGAGAAAGGCTTTTCTGTTTCCTCCTCCTGGAGACTTCACCCGCTGTTATGATCCCTCTAGAGTCACAGGGACATTTTGCTTCAACCGCGGCAAACCTTGTGATGAGTGATCCAGGAAACTGGAGCTTGTTTTACCAGTCTGTTTTTCCCCCCGAGCTGGATTTGCATCCAGTAACCAAACTAAAAGCACCATGCTTCACAAGCTACAATACAAATAAAGTGCAGTGGAGCTTCTTTTGCATGCCATCGCTTGCATACTTTTTTTTTTTTTTTAACCAATCCAAAACGACTGTGCCAGGAGGAAACTGGAAAACTGGAGGTAAGGCTTCGTCTTCACAAGTGTTTGGGAGCATGAGGGACCTGGATTCCTCTGCAGAGGACTGTTGTGTGGAGGTTTCACCCGACAGCTCCCTCTGATTCCTGCTGGTCACCCTGCCCGGCCTGAATCCAGTGTAGATTGTGGCTGTGCTTGATTAGACTTGGCTCAAATCCAGAGCCTTCACCTTCCCAAATATCGAGGAAATTCTGCTCGGCAATAAAAATCAAGCGCACCTTTAGGTGCATCACATGTGCGCTGTGGCGCCAGCACGTATCCCAGGGCAGCAGGGAGGCCTTCTCATTTGTCCTGCGAGTCAGCCTCTTGGCAGGGTCACAGTGAGGTTTCTCGGGAGAAGCTGATCGAGGGCTCCAGCTTGACTCCGTTGGTTTTCTTCTCTGAAGGGCAGTCCCCAACACACTCAGTAGGGAGCTAGAAGAAGGAGAGAGGAATAAATGCGGACAGCAATCAGCACGACAATAACTCAAGCGCCCGTCGTGCTTTCCAAGAGCAACGGATGAATCAGACAGACATCAACAAGGTGTGGAGTGAGCTTTGATGAGGCTCACATGGTGTTAATAAAATCGACTTGATTTGACAATTGCACCACCTGCTGGGCTGTCATTTGTATCTCTTCTCAATCCGATGCTCAAATTAGAAAAACACGCAAAATGTTCTGGAGGTGTCTCCACACTATTCACCAAAGTCGGTCTCTACATACATCTGACCAAAATAAAATTTAATCCAGGCCTGGGACTGATTTTCAGTTCAACCAGACTTGCACTGCTTCTCACCTGTTTTCTTTCAGCCACTAGTAGCTGTGCTTGGCGAGCTCATTGCCAAAGGTAAGACGCGGTAGGCAGCTGTTTTCAGTTGGAAAAGCTTTAAAGCTACTCGTCTGGCATCAAACAGAAGAGACACAAAATAAGAGACGGGCTGGTGAACACGGCGGAGCCTGGTTTTTTTCTCTTGATGCTACCATCTGATGGCACCAAAGTGAAACGAAATTAAAAGGCGAGGCGTGTGGATGATTTTTTTTCTTTTCAGGGACCATATTTCACAAGGAAAAAATAGGAGGATCATCTGGTAACATAAATATGAGAATAAATAGCATTGTTAATACTATGCTAATTTGATATCTCCCGATCCATCTCGAAAAACCTCAAACGTGATTGCGTGATCCCTTAGGGAAGTCAGAACCCGACTTGGAAACCTCTGAGCTAAGGAAGAAGAGGAAGGAGAGGATGGGTCTGGTGAAGTGCCTTCTCTGAAGGGCACTTCACCTGTGACTCAGCAAGATGGTGGGAGAGCGGAAAGAGCGGAATAAAGACTTATGTAAAAGCATTGAAGCAGATTTAATGGCCTGGCTTTGCCTTGCAGGGCACCCTTCAGAGAGAATCAGCTGGTGGTGAGGTTAAATTTCAGAGGGGACGGGATTTTATAGCTTTGGCTGTTTAGAGGACGCTTTGTAAGGAGCGACGCCAAAGCAGGGAGAAAAGGAGTGTTTATACCCAAACTGACAAGGGACCCTGTTCGGGGAAATTAGAGGAAGGTTCAAGAATCCGTCTCGTCAAAAGGTCACTTTCCGGGATGCCAGTAGGAGGAAAAATACCGAACAAAGAGACACTCAGACTAAATGCTGTCCTCTGTAAAGGGTACTCCACAGGGACACAGACTTCAGAGACAAAGAGAGACAGAACGGAAAATGGCAACGGCAGAGCAATTTAAGGGAAACGAACATTTGACTGATTTCTTTGAAAACACAGAAGGGCCATGAAAACCAGGATCCTGCCAGTAACCCCTGGGATCGAGCCACCACTTCGAACTGTTTCACCTCTGATGTGAAAGAAAATGCAAAAGAAAACAACAAAAAAATGAACCAAACAGGATGAATGTTAACCTGTGCAGGGTGGCTGAAGAATGAAATCTACGGTGAATGCCCTGGTGTGTTTTGTGTGTGTGTGTGGGGGTTTTTGTGCACTTACTGCTTGAAGGTGGTTGCTGTCTGCTCCCATGTTGACATTGTGTCTTTTCAGTTCTGACTTGATTAAGGCTGAAACGGGCAGCAAGGATATAGATTACCAATCCGTTATCTGGTTAGAGATGAACAAATGAACACACACATATATTCACACGCATGCACACACACACAGACACACACACACAAAGCCTACCAGTGAGCAGTATCCCAAGAAAGATCCAAGCGCAGAGGAAGAGGTTTCCAGCCAGTGGGTTGTAATCCGTGGTCAGCTTCCCCTGAATCAGAGTGAAAATGATCCCGAATATCTGCGCACACACAGACACACACAGACACACACACACACACACACACACATTACAGAGTTGCAGTACAGCATCTCGCTACATATTTCATTACCACCCAAATGATCAGTAGCATCACTTCGGAAGGTCCCTGCTAGATTGCCAACCGTAGCAGTTTGTGGATATTCTTTCTTTAAATTCAGCCGATTCCTGAGGCAAAGAGAATGTTGCTTCTTTGATCAAACATTCTTTCAACTTCGCTAAAGAAATCAACCTCCTCTGCTACTGGCAGACAGTCTTCCCCATCATTATGATATTTCATGTCAAAATGATTTTTTGATGAGAAAGGACCCTTTTTTTTGTTTTTTGTTTAAGGAACTTTTGAATACCTGAGCGAAAGCATTGAGGAGTCCTGACGATGTTCCTTCAGACTCTGGGTAGGTGATTTCCACTCCAAACTCGAAGCCCAGAGGCAGGTAACCCGTCATAAAGAACCTGAAACACAGACGTCGGACTGATAAGTCATCGGAGCGCAGAGTTTACAGATTAAATGAAATTAAATAATCTCTCTGATTAAATGTGGGATTATAGCTCCTAATGATATAATCAAACCTCTCACAAATCCCAAAAAAACAGATAAAAAAATGTCTCGATTAGCAGTCACACACTGTTGGTCTTTATATTTAAATCCATAGCGCCGCAATAGGGAAAATCAGACCCAGACAATTAGCACCTTCACTTTTCATATAACATTCACATCTCAATGTCATACGGTTGTCCTTGCAGCAGAATCAAATATGAAATATTATTAATATGATGAACGACTGTGCGGCTGCTCAGGTTTGAAATGTTTGAAGTGACACCTCTTCTTTTAATTACTTTACATTTAAATAATATACGATTAGGGTTTTTACACACTGGATCCTCGATAATCAGAAGGAAATTGGAATGTGTGCAGTCTCGGAAATGTGCACTTGATTTGTCGACACATTTTCTTATTTACATGTAAACACCTGCACAGGATCCGCTTCGTATCTACAGCAGGTGTGTTTCATCTCACAACAGCGAGAGGATGAGACCGAGCTCGCACCCTGCGTCTCCATTTGTTTTGAACACTGCTTTGTCTAGTTGGGAAAGCAACAACGCACATTCCGTCGCCTTCAGCTTGTTTCAGCGGCGCTTTGATCGAAAAATGAAAAACATTCTGAATGTGTTCAATTTCCTCTTGGCTGTAAGCGTGTTTATGATTGGTTGGCGGCCATTAAACTTTGCAAAAAAAAAAAAAAAAGTATGATGATCACTGAGCTGCTTTGGCTGAATGTGCTCCCTACAGGAACATATGACTACATGAGGGTTTTTGGGTCTTACAACAAAACTACATTCATATATACAGTCTAGTTTTGCTGTAAAGATTTGGGCATGGATACAAAGATAATGTATTAACATCATTTATATTTATATATGTCTATGAATTGTGAGTCACAGAATAACAATTTTATCAGGATCTGTAAGCTTGTCGAAGAACTACAGCATCTCAAACCCAATGCAATACTACATACTTGAAGTTGTATAATTCATTTTGCAATTCATAATTTGTCTGCTCATTTTCAACAGTAAATTACGCAGGAGCACATCTATGCCACTCCAAGAAAAATTTCTTAGGAATCTGCAGGTTGCTGCAGGCCAGAGGTGGGAAAGAGGCGGCGCGTTACGCCGACTGCGCAGAGTCGCTGCTCTCTATGGAGCCTCTGCCACAGCACGACCACACCCCAGGTTAAAAAAAAAGCAGCCAGTGAGTCTTCACACCACGCAGAGCTCCGATCCAAGTGTTGCAGCTGCGTAATAAATTGCCTCATTTTGTGACGCCGTATTTACCTTTGAAAATGGTTTGTACCACAACTACGTGTGTAATTTAGTGAATCAGGGGGAGTCATACCCCAGGACTCCAGCGGTGAAGAAGACCAGGTAAATGTCGTCTTGGTTCAGAGTGAAGGTGAAGACCACCATGCCCAGAAACGACAGGCCGTACACGATCAGAGTCGTCATCCTGTAAAACAGCGGCACAAACACAACATGTGTCAGTCAGTCATTTGATTATGATCTCAACGGGTAACATCAGTTACTTCTGTCATCATCCGCTAGAGGAAACCTGTGAACCCCCCCCACCGGGATTAATTTTCCTCCCACTTGTCTCCTCCCAGACATAGACACATGGTGACCGGATGAAAAAAAAAAAAACAGGAGAAATCCCACTCCCTTGATTTTACTGATTAAAAACTATGGAGACACACAAAACTAGAGCTTTGCTTGCAGAACTCTGAACTCCCTCCAACTTGAATGTCTCAGGTGTGATCTTACGGCAACGACCCTCCAAACTGGAGGATTTGTTTTGTCCTGACAAAAGGGTCAGACATATGAAACGACTCTGATAGAACGCTATTGGCCCATTGGTTTTGGTCTGCTGCTGTTTTTTTAATGGTTTGGGAAGGGAAATCTTAATGCCACAGCATGCCATAATATTTTAAACTGTAGTGTGTCTCCAGCAGTCTGTTTGTCCCTGTCCTCTTTCAACATGCTAAAGCCCCGCTACACAAAGCCAGAGCGTATCACCCAACATCAGTGTTGGACCTCAAGAATGCTCTTGTGGCTGAACGGGAGCGAATCACTGCAGCCGGGTTCCAAAATCTGGTGGAAAGTCTTCCAAGAAGAGTTGAGGCTGTTATAGAAGCGGATTACCACCCATTGTTTTGGAATGACATGTTCAACTCTTGCATGTGAGTGTCATCTTTAAGTGTCCACGTACTTAGAGCCATGTAATAACTTACTCTGGTTTTTCAGGGCCACTGACTCTTCTGACTGAGTGTTCAAAGCGGACATTACTGGATTGTCAAAATGTGTAATGGTAAAGTAATATATGACGCCTGACTCTGCACAGCACATCGTAAGAAAAATTACAAAATTACAAATAATATATGTAGGTCGTCCTTTAATAACATCCAGTAAGAAGGCAGCCGAAAAGTAACAGGTGGGAAGAGTGTGTGCATGTGTTGCCTACTTGTACGTCTTTGTGCGGTCCAGCCACACGCCACAGAGGATGGATCCAACCATCCCAGCAACAACCAGAGTCAAACCAATTCTCCCAGCGTTCAACTCCTGATTCTGCATAGAGGGGAGGAGAGGGGAGGAGAGGAGCAGAGAGGAGGAGGAGAGGAGAGGAGAGGAGAGGAGAGGAGAGGAGAGGTGAGGAGAGGAAAGGACAGGAGATGAGAGGACAGGAGATGAGAGAGGAGATGAGAGGAGAGAGGACAGGAGATGAGAGGAGAGGAGAGGAGAGGAGAGGAGAGGAGAGAGGAGAGGAGATGAGAGAAGAGAGAAGAGGAGAGGAGAGGAGAGAGAGGAGAGGGGAGGAGCAGAGAGGAGCAGAGAGAAAAGGAGAGGAGAGGAGAGAAGAGGAGAGCCTTTGTCAGAACAAACAGCTTAAAGATTAACGGGCTTCTGTTCTTGTTAAACTCAACCAATCTAAGCAGAAACACATGTTTCAAGTGTGTATATGAGCGGGGTGGGAGGGTGGTTGGGGTGTTTGTGTGTGTGTTTGTGTGTGTGTGTGTGTGTGTGTGTGTGTGTGTGTGTGTGTGTGTGTGTGTGTGTGTGTGTGTGTGTGTGTGTGTGGGAGTTGGGCTTCAGGGATTTCCTCTGTTTCTGGTGGGAGAGAGCTTTAAAGTCATCTGACAGCTCAGCACGAAACAAAGAACATTCATGCGAGGGTGAGTATCTCTCAGAGTGTGTGTGTGTGTGTTTGTGTGTGTGTGTGTGTGTGTGACAGCGTAAGGTTGGGCAGCAGGCATGCGTGAAAGCAGCTAATGAACTCAGAGCCACAGACAATAGACTCATGTCTCATCAAAGCCATCAGAAGTTTCTCTGTTCCTTCCTCTCTCAATACATCTCTGTATCTCTCTCCCTCTCCCTCTCGTTCTCCATCCAACATCCAGTTTCCCTCCACCTGTACATTTTAAACCTGAATGGGTACATTTACAAAAAAACAAAAACAAAAACACCTGAATACTACAAAAGGGTTTAAGTTTGGCTAAGGTGAAACAGTTGGTGCACCAATAAGAGAAGATGTCCAGTGACAGAAAAAGATTGTTCCATTATTGTCATGTTGTTCCGCAGCCTTGTTCTTTTAGTCACAACCTTTAACGTGTGACAATGGATGAGGGTCAAAACAAAGCTCAAACAAAGATTTTTTTTCTTTGAAAAATTAAAGATGTTGGCGATCAGCAGAGTCTTTATGTTCGATCCTCTGGGGAACGTGAATTCTCTTTCACCAAATTTCATTAAATCCATCAAGTAGATGTCAAGATATTCCCTCCGGATCAAAGTGGACCAACAAACCGACCGTTGGACCAACGGACCGACATCATCGTCATTCCTAGAACCAATCCTCATGTGTCTAAAAAACAAACATGAAGACGGCGGCAAAGTACCTGAAAGCTCCAGAAGACGTTACTTACGTAAACTTTTATTTGTCAAATATGTGAAATAATCCAAACTGGGACAACTGGTGACAAGAGATCAGAATTTTTTTCTCGACTATCAAAAGCAGCTGGTTCAGACTCAGGCCAGCTTGGTCTGATCAGTGGTAATGACCCAATCACAGGTATAACTGACGTAACAGTTGTAATGAGTGTCCCTCCTTTAAAAACCCGGGTGAAACAGACAGGAGCCAGGGTAGGAAGGATAAGGAAACTAAACAGTTTCGTTTTCATTCACTTATCAACTCCCCGCTGATTGTGTTTTACCTCGTAGCAGGCCATGATCATCTGGTTGAGAAGTGTTGAGACAGAATAGAAGGAACCAGTCATTATACCTGCGGACAGACAGAAACAAAGGAGAAGGGGAGTGTGCAGTTAGTTTCAGCAGCTCTGTCTTGTATACTAAGTCATTCCATCAACCTCAGAATTGAGTTTGTCCTGAGTGAATGAATATGTCCGGGTTTGGTTTGGATGTTTTCTAATCTACTTTTAAATGATATAACAGGCAGATTTTTACTTTAGAGGCCGAGACTTTAGAGTCCCTCTTAAAGTCAGTGTCACTGCTTCATGACGAGGACACACGCATTAATGTTATTTGAGAGCAAATTTCGTGGCATTGAGGAGAAGCTCTCTCTGCCTTTCCCACCATCTGTCTAATCGCCTGTGAGTGTGTGCGCGCCTCCGATAGGCGGTTGCCAAGTTACAGACTCAGAGTTATCGTGCATGCAGGTCAAATGTGCGAGACATTAAAAATGGCGTCTTCCTCTTCTTTAAGTCGGCCTGTCAAACGCAGGAGAAAAACAGAAACTGAGTGAGAAAAGGAAAGTCGGCCTGACAGCGTGACTTGTGTCTGTGTGTGTGTGTGTGTGTGTGTGTGTGTGTGTGGTGGAGTCATGTGCAACAACATACGCCGGGAGATAGTCATGCTAGAACCACGAGTGGACCCAGTGTCTTTCCCAAGGAATATGATCAATTTCTGGACTATATAGCAATTTAAGTAGTAATGGCAGATGGAGTATTACTGTCGCAGCAGATGCACAACAGATGTACAATATATACTATAGGTATATATGTAGTTGTAATATCAGTAAAAATAATATCGCCTGTCGTAGAAACAGCTGCAGTATTAGTAAAGGTAGTGCTGGTGGCTGGGGTAATGCTAACGGTGGTATTACAGTATTACAGTTAAAAGTAGTGCTAATAATGATGTTAGTAGTATTAGCAGTGGAAATACACTAGTATCAGAATGGTAGTACTAGGGGTAAATGGAGTGGTAATAGCAGTAAGAGATAATGGGGGTTTCAGTCTTCATGTTATTTCTCATCACAAACAAAAGCTAGGAAGAAAAGGAAAACACTTTCCTTACTGAACTACTCCCTTCCCTACATCTCTTGATTTTATGTCTCTTCTAGGACCTTTCCGGGACAACTGTCAGGGCTCGTTAACCGCTGATCCTTGCCATCTTTTGCGTGTGCTGATGGCAATCAGGGAGATGAGATCTGTTCTCCTGTTCTAGTCACTGGACGTCACTCTCTGGATGTGAGAGTCAGCAAAAATGCTTAAAGAAGCAACCGCCCCCATAAACTTGTGCTTACCGTAGCTGATGAGCAGCAGGACGAAGGCTTTATTCTTTATCAGGTTGATGATGGACTGTTTGTAGGAGTAATCTTCAGGAAGGGAGTCTGGTAAGACAGCCTGGGCCTGACTGGGAGGGAGGGGAGGGCGGTCCTTTATGACTGTAGACCACACAAAAACGGCAAAGTTTGGGTTAACTTGCTAGGCTTCTTTCAATGTCAGAGTGAGAGATAAATACATGATGTTCTCTGATGTGCAATAAAGGCAGGTAATACCAAGTGATTTTCTAAATGAGCCTTGAATTTGTAAATATGTGGGGGCCCAGATGGGCCCCTCGAGGAACTCCAATAGGCTTGAATGTAAAAATACCAACACTTCCACAAACTTCTAACCCTCAGAAACTCTTCAAATCCCAGATTCTTGAAAATGCTTTTAAAATCACGCTGAAAACTCTTGTCAGATTTCTTTTCATCCACACCCTCCTTTTTACCTTCTAAAAGATCAACCAGGTCTTCTGATGATGCCCATGGAAGGACTCCACTAGTGCTTTTGCATTTCGGACATTTCCTACAAATCAAACATGCTTTACGTAACCGGGAAGTTAGACATGCAGACCCACCAGAATGCCACATGCAAGCACTTAACTCATTAACTAACCAGGCATGTGTTTCCGTAAAATATCAACAACCTCACAAGGAAGATCTAGGGTTTCCTTTTCTGCTGCTGCCGGTGTCTTGAGTTCTTTTGCAGTTGCAGCCATTAAATGGCATTAATGCTTATTTCATTCACTCTAAAGCTAAACTGAATGCCCTTTGCTATGTGCTGAGCTGTTTCCACTGAGTTGTTGTGCCTTCCGTAACAACTTGCATGTATGTATGTGGGTAGGGGGTAGGCTGTCGTTAAATTTACTGCTTGCGTCAACTCACCGCTGCAACATGACTGATACCATGCCCCGGACTGTAGGTCGCCAGGTCGCTGAGTGTGCAAATTGTTGGCTCCGAGCTGAGGCGATGACACCTGCCAAGGTGCCCCGCTAGCTGCTCCCTCTCTCAATAATGCCTTCATTAACACCGAGGTTCCCTCTGAAACTCCTTACGATGACCCGAGACATTTTCTTCGCATCGGAGTGGCCGGTCGAAATCACAGTTTTGACAGCGTACGTAGTGCAGGTTTAACTGTTTCACCCTGTCCACCCACCACTCACCCAACCCCCTATCCTCTCCAAAACACAATACAAAGTTGATATGCATAAAACCATAACCCTTAACCACAGGTCTTTCCTTAAACTAAACCTAAACCTAATTCTATATCCTATTACAACCTTAATCCTAAACTCAAGTCAAGATCTCAACTGGGCACCTAAGGCCCCCCCCCCCTAGTGTGGAGGATTTCTGGATTTCCATAGTTGTGAGGACTTTAGGTCCTCACACGCCTCTGCTCTAATGTACAGATATGCCTAAAGTCACCTCACGTGGCTTTGAGATAACCACAAATCCCCAGCAACTGGGACAGATGGCGACACACAGTTAATGTATGCTACTTCCCGTGAAGCAAGGCAGTGTTGGGAGTGCGTGTTGTTTGTGATTTTGGCGCGTACCTATAACCGTGAGGATGAAGAGGCCCGTGGAGACAGCGGCGGTGCCGTAGAACATGAGGCTGATGTTCTGACCCGTCAGTTTCACATCCTCGGGCGTGTTTGGGACTAAAACTGGAGGCAACAGGAAGCCTATGGCTGTTCCCAGCTAGGGACCAGAGACACAGAGACACATAGAGACACATAGCTAAAGAGAGAGAAATGTTGTTTTCCAACTACTGTTGTTGTTGTTACACTTTGTTTTATCATATTACATATATAAATTAAGTGTTTGGTGACAACATCCTTCTGTATTACTCAACTATGAAGCATTTCTGTGGATTGTGGATCACCATATTCAGTGCCACTCTCTCCCTAGGCATCATTTATCAAGGGTTTATAATCTGTAATTAATGGCTTTGTTAATGTTTGATAAATCATTTACTAGTGCTTTGTGGATCAGTTATAAGCCCTTAATAAGGGGTCGCCAGGTTGTGGAGAATCGTCCTCCGGCACAACACATTGTTGGTCTTTCAAACTAGTACTTTAATTGATTTGGAGACCTCTCCAATGGGACGTTTGACCAGCCGTCTTCTGGGAAAGGGCTGCAAGACATCTGGACCAAAATCCATTTAGTAAACGGTTTTTTAACGTTATACACTAAAACATTCTAGACGCTGGTGAACCATTAATAAGTACTTAGGATTTTCCTTAAAGGCTGCAGTTGCACATGTTAATAAGCAGTTGGATTTTGGTCCGGATGTCCCGCACTCCCTTGCCAGAGGGTTGGTGGTCAAACGGTCCAATGGCGGGACCTCCCTGATGAACTAGAGCTACAAATGCCGACCTGGTTCCCGAGCACGGCCGCGGCGCACGCGGTGGAAACCTCCCGGGGCCCGAACCACACCGAGGCGATGCGGGACGGCAGGCCGAGGATGAACACCTGCGCCACGGAGCAGATGACCTGCGCGGTGACGGTGACTCCGAACAGCTCGGGGCTGACGCTGGCGCACTTGAGCCATGCGCCGGCGCAGTTGAGGCCGGCGCCCAGCAGGGCCGTGAGGCGCAGACCTCTCCGGTCCAGCAGCCAGGTGGCCGGGAAGATGAGCGGCACGTAGGCGACCATGTAGACGATGGACAGCCAGTCCACCTTGTCGTTGGTCACGCCGTAGTACTGGGTGAACACGTTGGCGATGATGCTGTACTGGATCCACTGGAAGGCGTTGACCAGGGAGTACAGGCTGAAAACGGTCAACACGGCGAACCGGCGCCAGTAGAGTCTCGTCTCCGGCCTCTTCCCCTCCTCCTCCGCCTCGCCTCCGTCTCCGCCTCCGTCGGGCAGCATCGCCTCTCTCTCATCCGGCGGCGGTTCCTTCTCCTGCTCCGGCGCAGTGTCGGCGTCCGCCCCCGCAGCGCCGCACGCCGGCGACGCGCCGTATGTCGGATCCGCGTCCCGCGCGGCTGCGCCCTGCAGCTCGGGGGTCTTCCCGACGACCGCGATGTCGTCAGGTGCGCCGGTATCCGCGCGCAGATGCTCCTGCACGAGCTCGCCGGCGACCATGATACCTTTTTTTTGTTTTGTTTTGTTTTCGTTTTCCTCCTCTTCTCTTCTCCGCCGCTGGGTCGAGAGCTGACAGTTAGGCGCCTGGCAAGAAGCGCGGAAACGCCAAACAGACCGGTTTCCTCATTCGGTTGCCGGTGGAAGTCGCTACGATGCTATAGAGAACGTGGATGACTACGAAATGCCCGGGACCTGATCAGTTAGTCGGACAACCTACTTGAACGCGTCCCACTCCTCACTAAACCTCCGGTCTCTGCTTCTCTCCGGCTCCGGCTGCCCGACTTGTGCGCCTCTCTCTCTCTCTCTCTCTCTCTCGCCGTCTGGTTTCCTCTCTAGGTCCCTCTATCTTTTGTTCAGCCGACGCTGACACAAGGCCTTCCGATGCTGGCGAACCAATAGAAGAGCAGCAAGAGGCTGCGGTATCTCGTAGCACGGCCAGGGGGGTTTATGTGGTGGTGATCGGGGACCATGTGGAACCATGATGCAACAGCCTGTGCAGGGAAACATGGCCCGTTGTGGACTTTCAGCCGGTGAGCCCTGCCATCACCCATCACATGTTGTGAGAGTTGATGGTAATAGTTCAATGGAAATACTACATTTCCTTCTGTTTAGTCTGTCACGTGGATATCATGCATTAATAAAAATACTAATTGCAAAATTTAATACCAAATGTACTTAGTTAATGAGACAACCACTGTCAAACCCTACATCAATATTAAACATTAATATATTTTTAAGGAACATTTCACTGTGAGTGAACGTTGAATGTGCGTTTAACCTCAGTTGAAGCACGTTACATTTACCATTTCTGTAAGACCTGAACTAAAAGCTAAATGTTACTGTTAAACAATCAGATGAATTCGTCGACAGGCGGAAGTGCAAATGACAAACACGAGGCCCCTTGCAGGCCTGTAATGTCCGTGCTTGGTCCATAAACTCCATATGCTCAGGCCGTTATCTGCCCTAATCCTAATCACCGTCTGACCCAGAGGGACTCCACTTGCAGCGGGTACAAGCTGCAGGTAGAAGTGCGAGCCCACGGGTGATTCCACTGGTTTCATGCTTTCATTATTAAAAATGGAAAAAAGAATAGAAAAGAGACTAAAGAGAGAGACCCTTCGGACTTAAAAGTTCAGTTCACGTCTATTTTGCCCTTTGAAAGGTCCTAATCACAACGCGCCCGACCGCACCCTTGAAACCCCGACATTTTCCGACCCGCTCACTGCTGTTCTGAAACTCAACACAGTTCTCAGTTGAATTACGTTGAGTGTAAAGTACTTGTGTCCGGAGTTTTTCTGGTAGCGTCGCATGAGCTGAAACTGAGACACCTGGCAGACACTTGACAGCAAACGCAATCCCTCAGCTTGTGATGGCTGTCGTCTCTCTAGCCCTGGACGTCCGAGGCCACAAACCTTCTGACACCCTGTTTGCCTCGGTTTGGGGGGAGAGGGGAGGGGGACGGGAGCTCTCACTCTGTTTTTATTTACAGGTACCAACGGGGGGGGGTTGCCTGGTCCTTTTGTCCAGTGATAGACACACACATCATCATGTGAGAACCACTTCTCAGGAGCAAAATGTGGGGGGGACAACAAACGGGAGTGTGTCGAACAGATTTATTTATGAGCCTTAGCCCGCTGCCAGTGTTCTCCATGTCGTTATGACAGAGATCATTTGGGCTAAAATGATCAGGTATTGGTAGATATTGATATGAGGTCTTACATAGTTTTAGGTCAGTTGGTTCTTAAGCCTGTATTCGATGAAGCAGTCGCGACTTTCTTCTGAGTCAGTGGGAGGCCTGTTTTTTCGGCAACTTTAAATGAGAACTAAAAAGAAGCTTTGACATCGCTGCCAAAAAAGGAGAATATCAAAGGTTGTAGTTATTCAAACCTCTAAGCTTTGGGAAAGACAGTAAACTCTGGAAGCCTTGTGTGGTGTTAAGCTCCCGGAAGAGTAACACATCCTCCTGCACACAAAAGATCTTTGATGTGCAGGCAAGCTGCCTCAGGTTTCCCGTTGCCATGGAACCTCCCGCACCACAACCTGACTACACTTTGGATCATTTATAAACGGGAAAAACACACCAAACAAACAAAAACCAAAACCATCGCAATGTCGGCATCTGAAGAGCGGGCTCTTCTGGAGCTGAACCTGCGGCGGGAGACGTGGTGCCAGGTGGAGAGGAGCCCCCGGCAGTCCTGGGAGAGGGCCGAGCGGAGGCACTACCGGGGTCACCTGAGGACCAGCCCGGTCCTGCTCACCGCTCTGACCGCCGGACCGCAGCGCAGGGCGGCCCGCAACGAGCCGCCGCCCCCCGCCAAGCTTCCGGAGAGAAGGCACTTCGCGGAGAGCTGTAAGAGGGCCTGTGTGTGGCTGAACGCAACGTGGGCCAGTATCAACAATATTTCCGTGATAAAACTGGAGCCATCCTTTCAGAGATGTCATCAATAAATGGGCTCAAGCTTGAAAATCAGAAGTGTTCTCATTTAATACATTAAAATTATTTCCGATTTTCTGGATCAGAGCGGTTTATGTCGTTATATGAATCTCTTACAAATGTTTGACTCTCTGACCCCTGTTCCTGTCTTGCAGATAAATCACACCTGGTGTAGACGGCTGCAGCCCGACGAGGCCCCACAAGCTAACACGACAGGCACCGTGCCCATGGGACCTAAACAAGTCTTCGACTTTCGGTGTTTCATTTCCATAAACAGAGCAACGAGAACACAAGATGATAAAGAAATAAATAAATCTGTGAACATAAACTCACTCGTTCACTGGTCACCGCACACGAGTTCAAGGTTTTTGAAGTGTTGCTCTTTGCCTGGATGATTTTTTTTTTGTGTGTGTGTGTTTGTTTCCGAAAAATCAACTGGTACAAACTGTCTGTTGCCTGTGAAACGTCACTTAACATCAGTCCGTCAGCCCGAAGCTTTGGTCCAGAGTGAAACATCTCAGCAACTGCTGTCGTAATCCATCGTAAAGCCACGCATTTCGCAAACCTGCGTCCTGTGTGTGTGTGTGTGTGTGTTAATGCCTGTCAGCCTCCGGGAAGAGTCTGTATGCATTTTGCACAGTGACGAGCTGAACGGTTTGCGGTGACAGGCCTTTGACGTCGGCGATGTACCGGCAGGACAGAACGATGTTACAGGGCTCGTTCCTCACCTGGGAGACAGAAGGAGACAGGAAGAAATTTAAAAAAACAAGCTGCACTTGTGTTACAGCATCTAAATGTGAAGAATTTTAATCATTTGGAACTCACATGCTTGTTGAGCCCCAGTGCAGGAGAGTCCGTTTCAAGGCAGATGTGTTCCAGCGGGACCTGCTCGATCAGTTTGTCTCTCTGTGCGGTAATATCAAAATTGACTCTGTCACTCTGTTGTCCTCGTCATAAAGTTAGGACGGCGGATTCTCAACAGGTGGACACGTGACTTTGGCAATACTACGACTGGTAGGAGTGATACCTCTCCTGTAACAGCTCTAGCTGGTTCCGCTCCCCATCCACGTAGTGAAACATCGCACTATCACTAAGACTATCACTTATGATGTTACTACAGTTACCACCAAAGTTACTATTACTTTCTTGCTGCCACTCACACTACATACTACTATTACCTAATAGTGGGTAATCTATAAGCAGGGTGGGGTTTTCTTTTACACACACATGTGCATCACATGTCAGCGAGAACTTACTGAACTTCATCTGTGTATTTTATATGACCGCAGACTGGCCAAAGTTCCTTTTTGAGTTTTATGGATTCAGCGAATATGCACGCAAAGATGTTTCTGTCATGTAAAAGTTGATCATTCATGTGGGCTGAAACAGCAATTTGATGTGAATGTGGCCACTTCTATAAGCACCTACACACATATTAACTACAGTTATATTTGGCTTATACATTCAGTATATTCCCTGAGGGTCTGGCCCAAGTATATAGTCATAATTGTTATACGGTGAACTTAAACCATTAAATGTATCCTAGCGCTGATGATGGAAGGAGTTGCGTCAATGACGAACCGCAAGACTCAAAACTGTTTTATATTCCTGTGGCTTCATCTTCAAAAAGATCAAACCCGGAACCGCAAAAGCGCGAATTCACACCTACCTGCTGGTTCCTGCAGACCGCAGGTGGAAAGGAGAGGAGGTAACCAGCCTTCACACCTTCCAGAGCAACCGACGGCTTCCCCGCAAAGTTATGAAGCAGAGCTCGACTGATACCTGACGGAAAAACCAGAGAGCCATGACTTCCACCTGAGGGATCTGCAGCTGCGCATACAGCGTGTACTGCACATGGCACACAGGAGCAAGACACACACCTTGTTCCCTCATCGTCTCTATGGTGACTTTAGCAGCCGATCGTGAGTGGACGTTCCTGTGCAGAAAGCAGTAAAACAGGAAGTAAGAGGAATCGTCAACATGTTCATCCTGTTGATTTTTTGTGCGACAATCGCCGCGATAAATTTTTTCCTCTGTGATTTTTTTCCTGCAATGATGCAGGCTGGGATATGAGTCATGAACTACTCATGCAGACCGGCTGGACAGTGAACGCGTGTATGGTCATGTACGGGACAGTCACTGCTTATAGAGCAGATGACTCGCAGCTTTAGCCTGTGCTTGATTACTTACCCTGCGCAGAAGCTACAGTGCAGCTGCAGTCTGGGTCTTCATGGAAATATTTTGTGGCTACATTTTTTCAATTGAACTGCTGCTTCACATTCTTCTACATATTCTTATCCGTTCGATAAACACTAATAAAAAAGCCGAATCTGGAGAGAGAATATATACAAAATGAAACTTGTACTAAATGTAAAGGAGCCATTCTATTGTGCTACCACATCTGCTGTACTAGCTGCTCCTTAAACAACTCAAGAGGAATAAAATAAACAAAATAAATACAGAGTTTTGGCACTGGTGTATGAAAATGACTCCAGTGAACACAATCCCTGCATTTTAGTGGACTGAAATAATTTCTGTTATTTCACCATTAAAGACTTCAGCTTGACCAACTAGGGTTGAACTCTATTCTATCTTATTCGATTCTATTCCCCCGCTCACACAGGTAAGTCCAGCTCCTTGGCGATGTTGAGCTGTTTAATGAAGACAGTCATTTGGTCGTCTCTGTCCTGCTGAGTGGGAGCACACCACGGCGTGAAGTCTAAACCGATCTGGAACAGAAAGCAGACAAAAACGAGTGAACCCAGTACATCCCGGGAGCCACAGGCAGGTAGTCGACGCCTCGTAGCTATTTTCTGTTGTTTCACCTTTGTTAAAACGACTAAATGTTCAAATGTCCCTGTCCAGTGCAGTAGAAGACCCTCATTACCTTAGATTATGGACAGAAAAACATGTTTCAGATTTTCAGAGTGATTTGTAAAAGACACCCAGAAACAGAAGATAGCCAAGAGCAGGAAAAAAATCTGGGTCTAGTGTTTTTCTGCTTGGCCGTACTTGTGTTAGAAACTGGCATCTCGCTGCCAAGGCCAATGCATTATACTCAGGGTTCCCCCCCCACTGGTTCATTACTCTACATATGTGAGAAAATTGCAAAGTTTTTGGATCCTTGTTAATTTTTTCCCACTGCAAATGTGGTGGAACGATTACCAGAACGTTTCCACGTCTCCCGCAGAATTAAACAATGACACAAAATTTGAACGTTTTCCTTCAAAAGTGTCTATTCTCACAAAACTTCTTGAATAAAATCAAGTCTTCAAGACGACACGTCTCAAGTGGGTCAGTTCTCGCAGAGGTTAAGTCCATGTGGTCGATCCATCGCTCTGTCAAGCCTCAAGTCCACATTTTGTGACAGAAGATCAGCTCAAGTAATTCTACCGCTCACGCGCATGTGGGAAAGTGGTCATTGTGTCATACTGCCGATGAATGAAATGTGTTCAGTGCAGCAGGGGCCGGACCTCGCTGCGCTCCCAACCTCATCCAGAAAAATAGCAGTTATGGAAACAGGAGTCTGGGACAGTTGACTTAGTCCTCTGATGCCTGAAATCTGCTCTGACAAACACACACATTCCCCACACAAGAGGATCTAGAGGGCTCTACAGCATTAAAGACTACCACAGATTGTGTGTGTGTGTGTGTGTGTGTGTGTGTGAATGTAGAGGTGCATGAGAAAGAGTATGACTGACTGTGTTCATTAACTTTACCTAACAAAGAAGATTAGGAAGTGAGTTGGGAGTTTATTCCTTTTTTGTTTTCCCCAAAAGTCACATTAAAGTTATGATTTGTTAACTGGGAGGAAGCCACTTGTAACTGTGTGAGTGTGTGTGTGTGTGTGTGTGTGTGTGTACTAGTCTGTGTTTATGTGCGAGCGCATGTGTGTGTGAGAGATGTTTTATTAAATCCTTTGAGCATCCTTGGAAATGTCCAACAGGTTAAAAGTACAAACGTGTGTGTGTGTGTGTATGTGTGTGTGCGTGTGAGCGTGTGAGCGTGTGTGTGTGTGAGTCTACCTCTCCGATAGCAACAAGGCGTTCTCTGTGTTTGTAGAACAGCGGCAGGGCAGCATCCAGGTCCTGTGAAAAATACACCCACATGTATTTAGTTCGATTTAAACACCATTCAAGACTTTTTTTGAGATTTAATCGTACAGCAGCTATTTAACCATTATTACTTAACTGCAACTATATTGTGGGATGTTGGAAATGTATAGAGAGGAACGCGTGTGACAGTTGAAGACAGAGATAACTGAATGTCCACAGTGTCCATTAAACTGGGGGAAAATTAGTCTTTAAAAAGATCCTTTGGAGCTCAATCACTCTTTCTTTCTTATTTTTATGAACTCAGAATTTTCTCCCCATTTCTCACTTTCTATTCTATTTTCTATTAGCAGGAGCATTTTGTAATTCCTGCTTAATGCAAGAGGACTTTTTTTTTTTTTTAGAATAAACTACAGTGAACAGTGTTTTCTTGCGGCAGGAAGTTTTAGATAGATGGATGGACCCCGCTGCCCATTTTTGCACCGATGGATTTTTCCTTGGAGAAGATGAAACATGAAACCCTGAAGAAGATCAGAACGTCAACCAAGGCTAAATCCTTTAGTGAAAACAAAGACGATTCTTTCTCTTTATCCTTATTTTTTTACGTCGCAGCCCCAGGCTTCTGTTGTGATAAGCAAGCCATATGAAGTACTGTATGTGAATATTAATACTTTCAACAATAGCATGAAATCAAAAATAAATACACCTTCATCCCCTCCGGAGGCCTCAGAAACACACCCTCCCTCCCTCTGGCTAATGCACTGAAGCCTTCACCTTCGCTTTTCCACAGCTGGGACACTGCTGAGCAGACTGGATACAGTTACTCTCCACACTTTCTCAGACTCAGTAAAGTAAAATAATCAAAAGATGGAAGCGGTGCAGACTGTTTTACTACCTGAGGCTTCACGCTGCGCTGCCCAGCGCCCCCCCCACCCTGCAGCGGATGGATGCCGAAACATGGAGCCACCAGATCTGGATAGCTGTGGGAAAAGAATTCAACGGAAACACCCAGAATAACAAACATGAGGCTATCCAGCTGCGAGCAGCTGTATGGGACAGTGTAAACATCTTTACTCTATACATTGTGCAGGACTGACTTCAGTGAGCGGGTACATTTTACTAAAGTTCTGTACTTCCTGTACTGTGGGTGCAGATGTTTTGGCAATTCACGTCAGTTGAATTCCTCGGTGGCGCTTTATACTTCTCTTCCTGCAAGATTCTGACTTTCTTCACTAGGCTGACAATGGCTACACAAGTCCCTTGGTGTTTTTTTAATTCTTTAATCAGCACAAATCGGAAATTTTTATCCCTCCCCCGGGTTTTTACTTCATTGTCTTACACGTTCTGTAGCTTGAAAATTCCTGCCAGTCTTTCTCCTTGTCTTTTTGTGCCTTTACTGCATCAGTCCTTCCTGCATTCTCACTAGAAAAGCACCCTACATAACATAGGTTTATGAGACAGACACTGCATATGTCCTAGGACTGATTACATAACACTCAAGATATACTGACCGTTCTTGCAGCTGTAGAACTCTATTAAACTCCCTGACCTCTTCTGTAACCGCGACCAGAGTCTTTACCCCGGCCTACACACACACACACACACACACACACACACACACACACACACACACACACACACACACACACACACACACACACACACACACGCATATTACTCTTTTCCCCTTTTTCTTCAGAAAATCGATACATTCAGCCTGGCTTCATATCCATCATGATGCTATCACGATATCTGTGTGTTGTACATATGTGAGCAGCCATGAAATTATACCTGTATTAAGTTCAACCATAGCACTCAGTCCCACTTCAAAGTTAGGTTCCCTGTCATTTCAAACTGCTCTGATAAAGTTACTGAAATGCATTATGTTTACTGTGCTGAACTTCTCTTGTCCTGAACAGGTGAACTGATAACTGACCTCTCTGGTCCTCTGAACCACATCCTCCAGGTCCTGCAAAACAAAAACAAAATAAAAAAATAGATAAATATATAAAATAAAAACAAGTAAATTAAGTTAAATGCGAAGGAAAACCTGTAGCTAACAACTGTAATGTGACTGACAGCTTTTACAAACTAAAAATGCATATTTGTGTTGTTAATTGACAATACATATACTTTCAAGTAGTCTTAAACTGATGAAACTTTAATGTTGTCTATATCAGTTAGGTGCTTATTAGCACTTAGTGCTATTAATGTTTACAGCCTCGTGGACATTTGGCAGCCTACCTCTTCAAACTCAAGGGCTGATATATGACAGTGGCAGTCAACGAAGCCATATTCCATTGAAAATCAAAATAATAAGAGCTAAGAGCGCGAACAACGTAGAAAAACTGCGATATTTATTAAATGTGTCTTTCGGAGCACAGCTAGCAGCCGGGCGGAACGCTTCTGCGATGCTAGCGGTGTTGGTCCCGGGGGGGGGCAGCTTTGCAGTCGGACAAGGAAGTGACACATTCAATTCCGGTTTGGGTTTTTTTTTTTTTAAATTATAAACAAAGTTGGCGGTAAAGATGGAGACGGTGGGGCGAGAAAGTTCGCCCAGCGATGAAACGAATGGAGAACACAGGGTGCAAGTAACGTCGAAAAAGCAAGTCGTCGAGCAGATACATAAATACAAAGACATTCTGAAGACAGCTCTCGACGGACAGCCGGACATTGCAGAGGAGACGAGGCGAGTTTTACTGCAGGAGCTGCTGGCGGTGGGTTGGACCGAACTCCTCACATCCTAACGTCACTTAGACCGTTCCTGACACCGTGTCAGGTAAGGTTCGGTTATCCGAACCGTCTCGACGGACCACTGAGCGTTGTTTTACGAGGACTTTTGTTTCCGGAAACGCGCACACCTGTCTTTCCCTGGTTTAGAAAATTGCAGACCGAACCCCGTTCGGAAAATCTCGTATTTAATGTTTGTTTTTTTCAGTTAGCATTCGCGCACAACAATCAGAAACAGTATTGGAGGCCCCTTTGACATTTGTGGAGGTGAACCGATACTTTCGGCTTAAAAGTGATAGAGGACACGTAACAAAGAAAGGTAGAGAGAGAAAAGTATCAAATCCTCTCGTTTGAGAAGCTGCAATCAGAAAACCTTTTGACATTTTTGCCTAGAAAACGACTCAGCATTTATTTATCACAATATTTCAGATTGTTTTTTCTGTCGATCGACTAATCGATTGATCGCCTGATCGTTGCAGCTTTAAACAAGACAACTGGATTCACCAAAGTATGGACTAGTTGGTCGTCAAATTAGTTGGTAGTCAGTAGCTCTTTTGATTAAAAAAGTGTCACTAGTGAAAGAATAGCGGCAAGCCCCTACAGTAAGTACAGCACTGTATTAATCTAGTAACACGAAAACACAAGAGGAAAAGGAAAAAGAGTAGACTGCATAGCCGTTTAACGGTTAAGTAGCTTGATCGGCCCTCAACTGATCCTTTCGTTCCCTGTAACCTCAGTCCGGGAACCAGAGTTACTTGGCTTTCATCTGATGGCTTGAAGCTTGAGGTCCTAATTGATGCTTCCTCCGCCACTGATGGCTTGTTTACACGGAGCGATCCGCACCAGAAGAAAGCAAATTGGGATTCACCGCGGTTTTGCGATTATTGCGTTTGCTGAATGAAAACGCGAAGAGTTTCAACGTCCGGTCAAGTTTTCATGGACAGAAGAGAGAATCTGCAACTCTTCTAATAATCCATTAATCGGGCAAGTCATTTTTTAAAGCACAATAAACCGACTATTCCCCAAGACCGTCCTCCCAGATGTGAGATTTGTTCTGCTTTTCTTTGCCTTACGCGATTGTAAACTGAATATGTCTCACTTTTGAACTTTGGACAGACAGAACAAGACATTTTCACATCACATCGGGCTTTAAGAAATTGTGATTGAAATGTTCTCCCTTTGTTCTGACGTTTCTATGGAACAGTGGATTAAGCGTGAAAATAATCCAGATGAATCAATAATAAGATTTGATAGAATCAGAAAGGTGCATTCAGTTTACAGTTGACGACATATTTCTGCTGTATTACTGATACTGTGTTTCATGTGAGCCGCCGACCATTGTGCTGTTTTCTCGGATGTGTGTTCAGAAGTGACTGCTATTTGTATCTGTGCAGAACTTTGAGGCGGCTGTTCAGGACAATGTGTTGGTGAACGGACGGCCGTGGGAGGAGGCACCTGATGTAGAAGGTGAGTCGCCGTCTCTTTGCAACTTGTTTGAGGAGTTTAAGGGTGATATCACTAAAATAAAGCCTATTTAATAAACTAGAGTTTCTGTTTCTCCCCCTCCTGCCACCACTGGGCAGAGGATGAGGCTGTCGACCTGGAGAGCGTCCTGGACGACACCATTGTTGAGACCACCAGGAGGCGCCGTACATACCCCAGACAGATCCTGCCGCATGTGGTCCATTCCCTCAAGGCTGAGCGCAAGCTCATGGTGGGTGTCAGGGGGCAGTCATGTGTGTAGGTACAGAAGGTACATCACTATAACTGTGCACCGTCCGGGGCTGGTTTGTCCTTTACTAACATCTGCTGCTGTCTGATTTTCTGTGGGTTTTTTTTCAGGGGCTGTATGAGCAAGCAGTCGAACCCCAAGAGGTGGTCAAAGACCCAGATCAAGGTAGTTACTGTCCCTACGATCCGTTATACACACAGACACACACACATTTTCAATTTGGCTGCTTTGGTGTTCTCTGCTGTTCTGAAAGAAATTTGCCAATTAAGAGACATCAACAGAAAATCGTTCTACCAGTGACAGTGATGTCTTTGTTCTCTCGACACTGCCATCTTCATCTAAAGAATATAAATAGTAAAAGAGACTATCATCACTATCGTATATAAAGTAACACTCTTTATTTCCTGAGCGCCAGTTAGAAAATCTTGTCCTTTCTTTCATCGCTGTCTTTAATATCTCTCTGGTTTAAAGTCTTGTGTACTTACTCCTGTGAATACATACGGATCTACAGTTTGTGCTTGACATTTTCTGACTTTCATATAATCAGGAAGAACTACTTCTCTTTGAGATCAGCATTTGAAAGTTTCACACACACACACACACACACACACACCGCCCCTGGAACTGAAATACCTGAATGCATCTTTGCTTTTTGTTCACATTGTGAGTTTCAGTCGACCTCAGTAGACTGTGAAAGTGTAGCAGCAGGCCCTGGTTAGGGTTAGGTCCCCTGGCATTTGGACAGTGACACGATTTTTGGAACTTCGCCTTTGTACACCGTCACAGTGGAATTGGAACAAAGCCTTCGCGGTGTGATTGAAGTGTAGACGTTCAGCTTTAATTCAAGGGGCTAAACAAAAATATTGCATCGACCGTTTAGGAATTACAGACATTTTTTTACATAGTCCCTCAATTTCAGAGGCTAAAATGTAATTGGACAAACTCACAGTTGTAAATATAAGGATTATTTTTAATACTTGGATGAAAATCCTTTGCAGTCGATGTCTGCCTGAAGTCTGGAACCCGTGGACGTCATCAAATGCCGAGTTTCCCCCCTTGAGCTGCTTTTCCAGGCCTTTACTGCAGCCGCCTTCAGTTGCTGCCTGTCTGTTTTGTCTTCAGTAAGAGAAAAGCCTGCTCGGTCGGGTTGAGGTCAGGGGGCTGACTCGGCCATTGGAGAATATTCCATTTCTTTGCCTTGAGAAGCTCTCGGGCTGCTTTCGCCGTGCGTTTCGGCTCGTTGTCCACCTGTGCTGGGAACTGAAGGAGCCTTTCGAAACCAGAGGTGAAACGTCTTCGAGAACCTCAAGCAAGTCCAGACGCCTTTGTATAGCACTTAGAAATACCCCGACCTGGATGACTGAGAACCTTCACAGACACACTGTCCAAATACTTACATGCCTAAATGAACACCCAGTTTATTTGTTTACATAAATTCTCCACCGTGTGGAAGAAAACAAAGCTGCTCTGTTGGCAGCTTACCTGGTGTAACGATACTGTTCCCGTGTGTTTGTTTCACCAGAGAGCATCATGAAAGATTTGTCAGCAGCAGCACCTGGGATGGTGAAACAGGCCATCCAGGTTATAAAGGTAACACAGCGAACCCGTGTCAATGGTCATCCACGGATCTACATTTAATACGCGGGTGTTTAAACCTTTTATTGGCACTTTTTCTTTTTCCGCAGTCTATCAACACTCTGCAGAAACAAGCCGAAGGCCTGTGTGAGATCCTCAACATGAATCCGAGTCACGCCACTCTGGAGGTCCACAGAGAAGTGTTCGGCTACAGCGGCCAACCAGACGCTCCGCTGCCCGCTGGGGGTGCAGCCAACAGGAACAGGCAGCCGATCAAGCGAGCCGTGGAGGAAGCAGCAGCCACAGGCTGCTACGTGCCTCTCGCCAAGAAACCAGACTGCCCCGTGGGACTGGGCAAACCGGAGTGACGCTCCCTGCGGCCAACAACACAGAACACCTAAGATGGTGTGATGCAATGGACTAACAAAGTCTAACATGTACAGTTAAGGTTCCCTGTCTTATATTACTGCTGCTGGATAACATTACGGCACAAAGCCACGAGAGGGCGCTGTTCTTCTGAAGCTGACACCTGGTGAAGCCTACACAAAAGTGGTTGTTTGCTCCCCCATTTGCAAAAAGTGTTGCACAGCATCCAACTGAGTTAAACTGCTGGGCAGAGGACGTATGATTCTCTCATTACATACGCCAATAAATCGCACTTATTGTGAAAGTATTTACCATATTAACATTCACAAAGCATCTTAATCTTGTCTCGTTTAGAAAAAGTCCATAAAAATTGTCCAAATTTTGCATTTTGCCACTGAAACTATCTCCTGAATTTGTTAAAGAGTAAAAAGTAAAAAGTACTGGTCTTTAGGACCTTAGGACAGGATCAGAAAAGGGGTTCTTATCCTGCTCATAACGTATAAAAATACTTTCTCCCGGTTTGCTCGTTCGCATTTGTCAGTTTATGGTCATTCAATGAGCCTGTGAAGATGTTTCCTGGTGATATAAACTTTTTTACAGCCCACACTCCACCTGTCCTGCGTCCTTTTTGAAGGATAAGGCTGTCAGTATTCTATACTGGTCTTGATGACAGCATAGTCCATAGAATAACCGAAAACCAACAATGTGTTAGTCCGTCTCTCTACACTCCCCGTCTGTGGCTTTCAGCCCTGAGCCCACAAGAGATACTCAAGCAGAAGTAAAGATTTTTTCAGCTGTGGGTTAATGCGCCTTTGGTTCCTCTGGTGGCTACGTGTGGTGTTTGTGGGATCGAGTCAAGATAAACCACCGTGTCCTGTGTCCATTGTAATGCAGACCACTAATGTTCGGTTCAAGCGTGGCCCCTGAGTCATATGACTTACGTGAACGGTCCTCGCTACTTCTTCTAAAATGGCAACAAAATTGAAAAGTGAAAAGAAAGCCGAAGTGAAACTCTGCAGCCTGTTTCTTGCCTGGTTCTTTTAACGCCACCGGACTCGACGCCTGGTCACACAACTAACACCTTTGTCTCGCGTGACGGGGCCAGAGTGCAGGATAATCCTCCTGTTTTTTTTCTCATTTTGATGCATGCGTTAAAAAGTCTGTCATGTCAGACTGGGATTCTCCCCGCCCGTCTCATCAGAAGAGAAGCAAGGATAACCACGTCTGGGAGGCATGTGAGGTAAGATCACGCTCAATTTTCTGGTGCAGAACGGTTCCGTAGCCGAAAACCGCGAAATTGCGCCTCATCCCACAGGGAGGTCGGAGGTCGTGGGGGATTTTTGAACAAGCCTCTCCTGGTTAAAGCGCAGTATCTCTATGGTCACCCGCAGTCAGGTTTGTTTTTCTGTTTGGGGAAGCGGCAGATCTGGACCAATTACTCTCAGGTGAAAATGTGAAACAGTTGCAGTGAAGCCTACAAAAAGGCAAAAATGTGATAACGGCAGATAAACAATGTTAAGACTCGTCAACTGGATGAGGGGATTAGTCAAGGTTTACTGCCAGTGTATATATTGTGTGTGTCAGGGTTCAGACGGTGAAGGCCAGAGGCTGAAGAGGAGGGAGAAGAACAGAGTTGCAGCCCAGAGGAGCCGCAAGAAACAAGCACAGAGAGCCGACGTGCTGCATGAGGTGTGTGTGTGTGTGTGTGTGTGTGGCTCTTGTACTTCCTCTAGTGGAAGGCAGGGAGGACATTTTTGTAAGATGAGGCAATAAAAATGTCAGGTCTCAACACTGAGTAGAAGATAACCCAGGTGGTATTATCAGCTCCTCCAGAGCCGCAGGAAAAAAATGATACGTACGTTTCACGGGTGCAGCTGTTCTCTGTGTGACTAGTAATCGAAGTTTGATGCGTGGTGCATGTGTGACGGGAGTATCTGTACTGAATGTAAAAAGAAAAAAGTCTCCCCTCTAAACCCTTCATTCGTGTCTGATTTTCTGCCTCTTCCATTTCTTCTTCTCTCCTCCTCTTCCTCCTCCCTCCGCTCCGCTCTTCCAGGCCTGTGAGCTGTTGGAGGCGAGGAACCGAAAGCTGCGGAGAGAGGTACCCAGAGTCCCCGCGGATGTGGTTTTCCCTGCCGGGGGGCAGGATCACATGTCGCCACGTTCCTCGCCCGGTGTCCTTCTGACAAGCCCCCTGACTTTTCCACCAGCTGTAACACACATTATTTGTCAAGCCAAAATACGTAGGAAGAGTTAGGAACTTCTTTAGAGGCCAAGGAAGTTGATTTGTGCGTTTCAAACACAAGTGCAATTCAAAGTGTTCTACATTAGGCATGAATGCATCAAAACAAAGACAAAAAATACACTGCTGTCATTAACGGCGTGAATATCGTCTTGTTGCTTTGTCTTCCAGGTGGATTCTCTGTCTGCGGAGCAGCACCTGCTCACCGAAGCTCTCAGAGCCCACGAGCCCCTCTGTCCCACCGTGCCCTGCCTCCGCGCCTCCTCCGCCTCACGCAGCCCGCAGCCGGACGACACGGCGGCTTGCTCCGTCTGAGGCCAGGCGTGGTGTTTCCGACCGCGGCGACCCGCTGCGCCACAGTGCGCCAGCGAACCTCCAGAGGGCCGCGTTCGCCGTGAGCAGGGGTAAAGTGGCAACGCGCACCTCTGGCGGTACGAGCAGCTCATTTCCATAATGTAGATACAATGATAGTTTCTGCCACGCTCGGCGTCCCCATTACTGATGCACATGGTTTTAATTCCCCTCTCAGCTTTCATAAGCCCATTTTTCTTGTCTTCTTTTTTTTTCCCGCTGTATGAGAGCGTAGCTTTGATTCTGGTCACAGTTATAACAAAGAACCAGATGCGTATTTTCCACTGACCTCTCCCCAAAATAAAGAAAAAGGAAAGTCATACAGTTTGTGTGATGTGTTGATCCGAGGAGTAAAATCTTTCACAACCTGTTCGATTAGACGCAATTGAAATGATAAAATCACACAGTCACTTCGTCTTTAGTATATTATTTATTATGTGCTACTATATATTACTGAGATATTGAGATCTTCTGCTAACAAACAAAGAAACTGACGGGACCAAAAACATAACTGCACAGTTAATAATGTATCTTTCAGTTGAAAAATGAACTTGAGGCATTTGTTCTGGAAAAAGTCATGATTCATAAGTGAACTTGAGTTCACTTCAGTCTTCCCTCACCGAAGAAAATACCAGAGAATTGCTACAGAAAACCTGTTTGACCATATTAAATATGTAGTTTATTATTCATTAATTTTACACATAGCTCTCTATAAGAAAAACAGCAATGTTCTGATACTACAGTGATAGAAAAGAAGTAGAGACTCTTCCTCAGAAAACTAGTGCTACAGGTTTTAACCACCCGTTGTCTTAGTTGGTAGGCGCTCAGATTCCATGGGTTAAAAAAAAAAAAAACCCCACCCAACCCAACGGTAATACGAAAACAACACTCACACTGGATCAGAACAACATTGATAACTGCAGACGAGGCTCATTAGAAAGTGAGCAAGTCATTGAGAAAGGCACCGGAGTAGTGTGATAAGCACTGATGCAATTTCTTCTCGTAGTGTAACAACCCGTGACAAACACGCCGGCCAAGGCGGTTTTTCAGACATGGCAAAACCTGGCGTCATGAGGGATGTTAAATGTGAAGCGGCTGTAAGAGTGGTTGAAATTGTTTCAGTTCATTTAAAACAAAAAACAAAACGTTTAAAAAACAAGGGAGATAATAATAACATGACACATTACATTAAGGAGAAATTAAAATGTACATCATAGTTTTTTGAGTATCTTGAAATCATCATGTTTCAGTGACCAAGAAATATAAAAAACACAGTAATGAATAAAGTCAGTATCTTAGCAACTGATGTATTAAAACTGCAAAACCCCTGTGTGTGTGTGTGTGTGTGTGTGTGTGTGTGTGTGTGTGCGTGTGCGTGCGTGCGTGCGTGCGTGCGTGCGTGCGTGCGTGCGTGCGTGTGTGCGTGCGTGCGTGTGCGTGGTACGTTTCCAGTGATATATTCATCATCAATCATCAGTCGTGCTGGAGGGAAAAGGAGTTCTTCAGGGATATTGCTTCATGTAACCACAGGTCTCTAGGTCATTTTACTGTCACAGACATGTCAACGTGGCTCCATAAAATCTGTTTCCTCTGCATCGGAACAGAAACCTGTGGTTTGGTTACATCGATGGGGAGTTAAGAGTTCCGCAATTTCACCGCAATCGCATCAGATTTTATTGTTATATAATCCGCTCAGGGTTTCTCTTTCATTTTTCCTTTCTCGTCCTCGGCACGGTAAATGAAAACTCAGTCCTGAGGTAGAGGATGCTGACGCAAACCGAGGGTGGCCAACTGAAGTGGAACTGACCCACTTCACGGCTGCAGACTTCTGGGAAACTGGGCTGACTGTTGCGTATTAAAAGTGCTTTTATAAGTTCTTGTAAGACAAAAAGAATAACAGATGCGGCCAGGTGTTCCCAGTCAGCCCAAGCGGACGGTCCTGCCCACCAATTACCTGTACCCGCAAGAGACCAGGAAACACGGCACAACCAAACAGGTCAGAGGGAAGTCTCGTCCCCCTTACCGACGCAGTAAGCCGTCCGATAAAGGCAAAATGTCCCTAAAAAGATACACACCTGGCAAACTTTGGAACACCCAGAAAGAGGTCAAGCAAAACCGCCACGAAGACTCCTCTAAACAGGCGGACGCACACAAACGTAACTACTGCACACCTGGCAGACAGGTGCATAAGTTAAGTGGAACCGTGTGGAGGACAGGGTTGAATTCCCCCAGTGTTGTTTAGAAGGGATCAAACATGTCTTTGATAAATTCACACTGGAATCCAGCTTTTCTCAGTCATCTGGATGGAGAAATATTCCGCCCATTTCATGATGTAATTTTAAAAAAAAAGGATTTTTTTTTATCCTTTTCCCCAGTTACCACTGTATTTCCCAATCCGCGCATCGAGTGCGGCTGGAAATGACATGTTGTGTGTGCGTACGCGCTTTGTGTGACGTGAACCTAGATTCATGTCTTATTTTCAGTTACGTTTGGCTGAATTAAAGCTACGTTCCGTCATTTTAGATTTTCATACACAACGCTTACATCCGTCTTGCACTGTTACCACATGAGCAAGGAAAAATATGTCGCTCCGACTACCTAAGCAAATGCAGTTGGAACTAGGGAAAGGGGTGAAAATCTTATTCATTGTGCAGCAGAATATACTTTTCATCCAGTTGGCTGGAAGAGTCTTTGAGGATTCTGGAAATACCTTCGAAAAATTGGTGGTTTTCTAAGCTCGACTGGCATTTATCCGGACACGTTCCGCGGTCACACATGGGTGTAACGTTCGCGAGGCGTGTATCACGTTGTTAAATCTGCTCTGATTCGGAATCATCAACCGTTGCCTATCAAACCCCTAAATAACGTGATTTTGTTGTGCGGCGGAAATTTATAAACCGAGCGTTTGCGTAGCATGTAAAGAGAAAAGTTTCTCAAGGAGCCAGCACAAAGCCAGATGTCATTTTCATTTACACACAAGCACTTGATCCTCCCGGCAGCTGTTGCTCAAAGAGCCATCTCAAGTGCTTTACCTGGTTTGTTTTCTGTTTAGCTTTTACCTTGGTGAGCGCCAGGTGGGTCGGGCTTGTCAGACCTGACCGCACGCCGCAGGTGAAAATGCCAAAAAAATAAATAAATAAAAAAGTTTTGAAAATTACTACGAGGCACGGAAAAGTTAAGTCAGTCTACGGTTAAACGCATCTTGCGCAAACCCCAACCGTCCGGGCATGTTAAACTCCACCCGTGTGGCTCTCCTAGCCGGGTAAAACAAGTGCCGAGTGCTTGCCCAACACTTCAAGACTTACATGGGAAACTGATGGTGCAGTCACTGTGAAACAGACCTCAGATCAGTTTCTAAATGAGCAGCTGTCTTAATGTCCTCCGTCGTGACAACAGCGGTCGCCTAGCAGAACACCGCCGGGGCAGGAAGTGCCACGTCACTCGGAGTGGTTTCTGGGGAAGGCAGCGCATTAGCCTGTGCAGACACAAAAACAGACAGTGGCGACACAAACGCACACTCAAACACGCGCGCACAGGAAAACAAATACAGTCCGTGTAATATATTCTCAAATACAGACCTGCCACCCACGCCGTGCCAAGAGACGCGCAGTAAATAATGGTGTGGGCGTGCGCAGCTTGAGGTGGTGAGACCAGGACCACAGACGGGTTTTTGTTTGCTTTTTTTTTTTGGGAGCGGTGAGGTCATGCACCCCGCTGAGTCCACAACACAACCTGTAACCCTTCAAAGGGACGGGGAGGGCCCCCCCCTGAAGAAGTGGCCTCGGATAGCGTACTGTAGCGCATCTAGCTACCTCGCTGATTCGGTTGCCATCAACGGTGAAGCGGCGAACAACCTGAAGAGCTCTGACCCCCCCCCCCGGTGCTTCCACGGGAACGAAGTCGGGTTTCGTTAAAGGAGGTGGGGCACGGCTTGGCCCGAATAAAAGCAAACGCAGACTCCAGTCAGTCCCCCGTCATCGGCTGTGGGTTTGTCGTCGGCATCGGCCGAAAATACGGACAGCGGCTGAAAGCCACAAATTTAGTTTAGCGCGACTGTAAAAAGGACAAAAATTGTTAATTTCACTACTTCGACTGAAAAACTTTAGTTTACTCAGAATTTCTGAGTCTCTATGCTGTATCCACTTGAACTTCTTGGTTTACAAAATGAGCGATTTGTCCCTCATGACAGCTTTTGCTGTTCCCCGTCGCAGTCACAATAAGCAACAGAGGCACTGCTCCTCGATATCACCCCTGCAACTCCGGTGCCCTTGCATTAGAAGTGCCGGAAGTGCAGCCCAGTCGTCATCGTGGTCCGCATCATTGCGATGTCGATCAAAGAAAGGAGACCACCCGACGCCTCTGTCATACACAGCCCCCTGCGTGCGAGGGTTTCTGGGGAACTTTAACCCTGACGCAGCGCATGCGGAGAGCTGGGTTAGGTGAACAATTTAGTCCGCTGAACTCGTGGCTTTAAGCGCCGAAAGTGACCCGGAGCATACCGCGGATACACACAAACGCCGATTCTCGGGAGACGGGTATAAATCTGATCGGCAGGTAAAATGGATGTTGGGTTTGCCGAGCTGGGGGTGAGCTTTTTTTGCTGGACGCTGCGTTTGTTCTGCTGGAGCCTTCCAGTCGGTGCCCTGCTGCATCAACACAGTGGCATCATGAAATTGAAAGAGGAAGCTGCATTTTTTTATTTTTTTGGTTTGTATTTGTTTTGTTTTTTTGATGAAGTGCTAACGTTGGTACCATTCGCTTCTCTTCTCCTGCGTAAGAAGGCGTCTTCTCCATGGATCTATCTGAACCAAAACTAATGCTCCAAACTGTCGTTGGATTGACTTCACGAACACATATTTTCCTTCAAAATTTCTCATGAACAGAAACGTAGAGGCCACCGCTTGAACAACCCACACAAACAAACTGAAAAGAAACACGCGCTCGCAAAACAAAACACACCCACACATGTGCACCAGCACTGACACGCCGTCTGTCTTCAATAAATATACACAAAGTTCTGCTGAACTGTGGACTAAAATGTTGGTAACTTCTCTGGAAGAGTAAGCAAGGCTGTGGCAATATATTTAATCACTGCACTTGTCAGTAGTTTATTATTTAGAGCAATTGCATTTAAGAGTTTAAGGCTTTGTGGATTCTTAGAAGGGACGGATGTACCCACTGAACGATTATGAATCCCTCTGAATGAAGATTAAGGACTTTAAAATTCCTCGGAAGCCGTTAAAGGAAAAGTCCCTCACCGAGTGTTGCAACGCAAGTCAGTGTCTTTATAAATGTTGCCCATTTGCGGGATGTGAGCGTGCGTCTTTTTTTTCAAGCTAAATATCAAGGTGAGCCTCCTAGATTTCTGTCCAATGAGCTGTCAAAGGGAACGTTGGACTCAGAGGAAGAAAAAGGAATCAAATATTAAGAAATCTTTGGGGAGAAAATAAAAATAAATGAGTAAATAAATAACGCGCATGCCGCCCCACGTGGGACTACTAACATGGAACCTTTGATCTGAGGTGGGATCCTAACATGACGGCCGGAGGATGTAATTGCGGCTGGTGCCGGGTCCCGGTGCCGACCGCTTCTTGTTCCTTCCCTAAAACACACCTACAGTTGGATTATCTATTACATTTTTTTGAGATGAGAAGATTGAGGAAGCAACGCACACGACGTGCCACAGTGACATGCAGCACATTTGTCTTTGGTCCAAATTAAACAGTCTCTCATTTTATCAGAGCTGGTGATCCACCCCAAAATCTGTGCAGGTTCCAGAGAGGAAATGCAGATGCCGTAAGTTGAAAGGAATTAGACAGTCACCACGGCTCAAACTGATTTGGACATCAGGGTGTGACAGAGAAGGCAAGACTTAACTTTCAGGAGATTTATTGCTGATTTTGACATGAAGCTGGGGCAATTTATTGATGTCAGAAACCCCATTATTACAAAGTCCTCCAGCAAATGTTACTGAAGCTTTCCCAAAACTCTGTGAGAAGTTATTGACTCATCTCACATAAAAATTGAGAAATCGAGAGTCTTGGATGCGACATTTCCCCCCCCTGGTTTTAATCTACCTCTTCCTCTTTAAGCAGCTTTATGTCCTTCCCCACCCACACAGATACCATTACTCTTGTGAAATCTTTGCCCATTTTGGACATTTTTAAAACTCTTCGAAGGGAGCTGGATCCCTCCGATCCTTTCCAAGAATGGCTTATCGTCCTTCCTAGTCTTTTTGGCAGGACTGCATCAGCGGGGTCAGCCCTATAAACCAGAATGTTTGTCCCTGACTGACTGACTGACTGAGTGCTTACGTTACACCGTCGGTCGGCCAAGTGTTCGAGTTTCCCGGTCGGCCGTTGCTCTTTCAAAATGAACCGGCGCCAACAGTTCTGCTCATTCCAAATTTATGGCAGGCAGAAATATCCGCAAATTCCCTGTAAACAAATTGAACACAATTTGGCACATCCGTACGCGGCCCAGCCGTGTGCTAGGTTTTTACCTAGTCTTGTTTTTTAGGGGGCGGGGCGGGAGCTACTATGTTTATGTGTGAAGTGATCACCGGGGGCGGTGAAATTTTTTTGCACAGCGATAAAAAAGAACGGCTCTCTCCAGGCACGACCGGGCTCCCTTCGTTCATACCAAAGAGCCTCTGAAAAGAACCTGATCAATTTGCGAACGTGACGTCAGTAATTTCAGCGTCTTTGACTGCGTCCCCTCCATCTCGAAACACGTCATGACCTGTCCGCTTCCTTCGTGTCGAGTAGAAATGAAACGTCCACCGTCTTGAAAAAAGGCTCAGTGATTTCAGTAAAGTCTAGCAATGTAGTTTTTAATGTTGGCAGGTTGCGGGGTTTACCTCAGTTTTGCAGTCTGAGTGAGCAGTTTTCACCGTGCAGAGAATATTTTAAGACATCTATAGAAACTTCCCAAACCACTCCTTAAGTTTAATGCGCACATTTCCTGTCCATCCACGTGCTCCACAGCAGACATATCCTCTTCAAAATAAGGCTAAAGACACTGCCTCTCAATCCTACTGTACAAATCAGTCACGTTAGTTAACAGGGCCCGTGCTCCTGCTCTTGAAAACCTAGAGCTGTGCATTTTTATTATTTATTTTTTTTTTTTTGCCACCAACAGTGGGCCTGAACACTGCGGTTAGCTTTGAGTCCCAGAGAAAGTTAGGCATGCATTCACTTTGGTGTGACAGGTTTTCAGTATCACTCGCTTGGGATACTGGCGCCGTGCCATCCCATGAACCACCCCAATAAGAGCCCGTCATGCAGAACAGCACCAGCGGTAAACTCAACCCTCACGACCCCCTTGCTTTTAATAACAGATGCTTATCTCAGTGACATGCTGGAGGTTTGCCAGGTTCTTCAGTAGGCACCTGTGCTTTCATCTGCAGCTGTTGCCTAACAGCTACGAAAGTTCCTGAAACGGGGACATTGAAACGTCGAGCCAAAACACTACGTTTGTCCTAGCACATTCCCCAACAACCTGTCGGTGGCTCGCGGTCCTTCCGTCCTTAGACCACCGGTAGGTACGCGCCACCGCGGACTGGGAGCACCCCCCAAGCTTTGCCCATTCAGAGGTGGTCCGACCCAGTCGTCTGGCCTCGGGGGTTTGGCCCCTATCAGAGTCGCTCAGGTGTGTATTCCTGCGTATTTTTCCCCTTATCCAACGTGTTGATGAGGGAGGATGAGGGAGGGAGGCAGGACTTTCTGTTGCTCCTTCACAATAAACGCTCTCTTAGGGGTTTTGCTGGTGAAAAGCGTCTAAAGTGAAGACAAAAAAGCAGCAGAGTTCATTACAGCTCCACCGACAAAACAAGCAGGAGCTCACTAGCCGACGTTGCATCCTACTGTGGATGGGGATTTATCAAGTTATTTTTGCAGGTTAACTGGTTTCCGACCACATCGGTTTTATTATGTGGTTAAAAAAATGAGTCAGACGCTCCAATTCTGCACCTGTTTTTCATAAATCCGACTCGCTTCGGAAGAGAATATTCTGTTCTGACTGGAGACACGTCTACTTCTTTGTACCTGTGTCACAGGACTTATACTTTTTACTTGTTAAACTTATGAGGCAAAATTGTCAGAAAGGAAAATACAACCCTGTGGCAACACCTTTCTATCTGTCTGTGAAAACTGAAGACGACTGCGCTTGTGCCTGCTTAAAACAACTGTTGTTGTCCTGTTGACGTTTCTGTTGCTCCCCTTTGATACGCTTTCTAATTCCTTGCTTTGATTTGTCTTTGCTCAGTTGTTGTATAGATTTTTATGGCTGCTTGAATACATCTTTCTATAATCAAGCAGCTTTTCTCTTTGATTTGAAAAGTGCTATATAAAATATTTAATGTCAGTGCCCTCACAGGATAGTCGTTAAACTCGCAAGTTTATTTATTGTATGAAAATACACCACGCTTGGCTCTCAGTGATTTATAACTTAACAGCCTCATGTTACTTCTGCTTTGTTGATATATCAGTGAGCCAGGAAAAAGTTCTTTTGTGTCACACCACTGTGCATACAACGAATTTATTTTACCTGGCTATTTCAGTGACTGTGCTACTTCAAAATCTGTGTGTCTGTGTGTTTAGACGTGACCTTTGACCTAACAGGATGTTGCCGGTCAAAGATTATGACACCGCTCTTGCATCAGTCACCTTGCCTCCGCTTGTGACTGAGTTGCATCAGTTTCTCCCTAAGTCGAGAGAATGACAAAGCATCTTCCTTGTGCTTTTTACCCTCCTCCCTTCTATGTGATTGTGTGCGCGTATGTGTGTGTGTGTGTGTGTGTGTGGGTGTGGGTGTGTGTACTTCGGCCCCATATTGGCCAATACCCCATATGGGAAGAGCAACCATTGCTCTGGACCACAGGACACAATACTCCAAGAGTTCAGGTTTCACTCCACAGTCAAAGAAACACAGAAGCAAAGACAAAACCGGCAACGAAATTCCCTAATGTACAATCAATACGATCAAAGTTATGGGTAAAAACTGATCCCTTCCAGCAAAGAGGCCCAGTTAGAGAGCAACTCAACATACGGTGACCTCAGTCATGACCAAGAGCTGACCGGAGAATAAATTGTACTGTAGTGTCGGCTGCTTTCCCCAAGGCCCAGGGTGTGTCGAAACCAATGATTTCCATTTCTGCTTCCGCTTCATGTGTAAACGAACCGTAATTTTCCACAAACGGCCTGTCAAATGAAAAAGAAAAGAAAAAGACCACATGGGAACACAATGTACTCAGCAAACAGTTTAGTGATAGAATTTCATACAATTGAATTTAACAATTAATTGGAAACCTAGATGACCGTTTTTCTCATCATAAGAAAACATAAACCAAGTCACATTTACGTGGCAAACGCCTTCATGTCAGATCCTGTTCACACCACCACAGGTTCCTGCTCCTGGCGTTCCAAACTGAATCATCTAATTAAAGCTCGCGGAAAAGGGACCTGAACCTTGGCTCACTGCTGCAAATGTGTCAGCGCCAGACGAAATATCTACTTTTACGGATTCTTCTTCTTCGATGGAGGAGAGGAAAGTAAGTCATCATGTAAGTCATCCCTTCGCAAGAAACGAAAAACAAAAAAGGAAATCCGAAAACACAAATGTCACTCATAACAGTAAAGAGACCCATCGTTAATGCGACTAGTTACACCTGTACTGTCACTGATGCCATCTGCGAAACCTGTGCCACCGCTTGTGTTACCGGTTGTGTCTACGCTGGTATAAATGTTACTAGTTATGCCTGTAATGCCATAAATGTCACGCTGTGTTATGAATGATGGTATTAGTTTATATTCGTTATGCATGTGCCACCATTAATATGAACGATTAATTCCTTTGCTTTTCCTACTATGGCAAGTCAGAATGTCCACTGCAAACAAAAGTGGTCCTGTGGGCCATCATCCCCCAGACCTGCGGTAAGTGGGGGGGGTTAACCTACCAAATGACCCTTCAAAATAAAAACCTTAGTGAAGTCTGAGGTGAGCGACTAGCCTTTTTTTTTCTCTCAGTGACTAGTTCTCGATAAAAACCACAACGATTTCTACATGAATACAAGGTAATGTAATGCAATACAGTAGCCCTGCTAGAAAATGTCACCTGTTGTTAAGCCGGCATTGTTATGGACAGCCGAATAGAGCAGGCAGAGGAGAGAGTAGGGGGAGGAATGTGACTTCAGGGTATGTTTTTGAGTTGTAATTAACATACCAGTTGTGTATCAGAAAACAGGGAATCAAGTTGGAACGCTTTCCTCAAGCAAACTGAACACCACCCACTGTCACAGCGCCGCACAGCTTGGCTGATGTGGATCTTACCCACAACATGAGTTACACACGACGTGCTGTAATGAAACGGACTTGGTCTTAGGACTCAATATGAGACGACTTAAGGGACAGATATTAAGCAAAATGACTTCACAAGATGGAGAACAGGGATAAAGATGTGGCGCCATCCACAGATCTAACAGAATTGCTATAACAGACCTATTTTTTGGTGCGTGCTCTCATCACCTCTGAGTGCCAGACAGGTGGGGTCAAACCTCAAGATGTCAGCTTTCAGGCAGAAACCAGCCAGACCTGGATCAAGAGGTGCTCAGGGATTGTTTAATGTGTCTTGGTAATTGTGTAATTGGCTCATAAGAAATCGATTAAACCGACTTTCAACAGCTTTCGGGTAACTGACAGAACCTCCGATCCAAGCTGCAATCTGTGGCTTATTTTAGTTACAGTGTGGTACTGTGCTGGAGTGCTGGCAGGCATTCGGAGTGGAGTTTTTACTCCGATTGTACTCGCTGTTCACTTTGCTGCTGATTCAGTCTCATTTCTATGGGCAGCAGCTCGCTTCTTGTCACAACGTCAAGAGAATCCAGCGCCCTCACGCAGGAAATGACACATCTTTCACCAGAAGCGAAGACATTTAGAGGTATTTCACCGTGCTGAATTTCCTGCCGTTTTTTTCAACACTACTCGCATGATTTTCATCCTGTTTTCACCACACGTGGTCGATGATAGGTTTGAAAAACGGCACCACTTAGTTTTCTGATATCCCATTCCACGGTACAATTTCCCAGTTTTCACATGACCTGCCATAACTCTTGAAAGTCAACAGTGTAAAGTGTAAAAAAAAAATGAAATGCATAGGACATGAAACAAGCCTTTTTTTTTTGTAGAAAAAGTTAACATCCCAAAAAACTGAAAAGCTGTCGCACCTTTCTGTACATGCTGTGGTGACAGTAGTCAGGGTAGGTGGGTTCAGCTGGTCTCCCTCTCTATCTCTGTCTCTCTTTCTCTTTGTCTCTCTGTGAGCAGCAGGGACATGTCCAGTCATGTCCCTCTTCTGCACAAAAACAGCCGGTCTTATTTCACAGGTGGAAAGTTGGTAGGTGAACTTGTGTTTATGTTGTCAGGTTTTCGAAATTGTGAAAAAACAAACAAACAAAAAAAAAAGGATATAGTGCCAAAAGGGAAACGACCCACCAAATTAAAAGTTTAGTGCCCCTGCCAGAAGCTTTCCTGTGTTTATCTGGGAACGTATGCTTTTTTTTATCTGCGTATCTTTGTATCTTATCATTCTCATCTATTTTCCTATATCTTTATCCTTATATCTATGTTATAAGACACAGCGGCGTTAGTGCCGAACTGAGTGGTGCGATTTAGGGTATTCAATCATTCGCTAATAATGATGAGTTAGGGTGACAGTCTGGACAATAACGAGCACATTTTTTGCACTCGTTATCAGTAACTGTACGATGTAAATAAAGGATCGCATTGCAAAAAAGTTAGTGTCAGTTTGACAACACACTTAATTTGCGTTCATGAATGTGAAACTGGTGGTCTAGTCCTCTTTTTTTGCTGCTTTGCAACATCTAATAAGAGCTGGACCCTTTAGTTTAAAAACATGTTTCAGTACTATCCATTATTATTATGGTCCCACAGAATATATTTTGTGCATTGACTACGCTTTTTCATCAATCAAATGGGTAGGGTCCTTTAAAAGCAAAGTGTCATCGGGCTTTTCCTAAAAAAAAACATGAGAGGTATAATTTGCAATACATATTTTTAATTAACAAAGTATCAAAAACAGAAATTGACAGATCACAAAGATGGAAGTACACATTGGTAGTAGCAGTGCAGTTATACCTGACAGCCTACAGTTTATTCATTTAGACTACGATGCTCCAACAGTCGAGCAGCTGCAGAAAAAAAGACACAAAAAAAAAAAAAAACAGCCTCCAGTAGACATCGGCACAGCAGTACATACAAGTCAAACTCAGTGCTCAGTAGCCATCTAACCATGACTAACAACGGGACAACGAACAACTTCAACCACAAAAACATACACACTACCAACACACGCAGACGCCTGCGTCCCTTTAAACGTGTGACTCTCGAAGTTTTTTGTGCACATAACTCACACACACACACGATAAACAATATAAACTCCTGCCATGCAAACAAAAAATATAACACTTCAGTCCTCACCATGAACCAATATAATGTGCTGTTTAAAAACCTACCACTTAAATGATTTCCCTCCTGTTATAAACCGTTTGACGTGTTTCATAGATGCTAATATGCAAAGATGGTGCCGCCACAGTGTTCAGTGTTCAGTCTGCTGGGTGAAGTTTTGTGACTCACTGGCAATCATCCAAATACTGATAAGCAGAGTTTCCATTTTGAGGTGTTTGCTGCAGGGTGAAGTGCAATGAGGAAGAAAAGTGTTTCAGTGTTCGCTCGCAGACGCACGGCTGTTGACGGACACTTTGTACTGATTGGATGATTACTATTTACAAGAAAACAGCCTCTGAACTCCCGATCATTACACTTCCTCAGTTTCTGTTTGCGCAATAAGCCACGTTTCGCTTGAGGGATGATTTCACTGTATAACAAACAGTAGACAGAGAGAGGAAAAGGGAGAGAAATATTTGGCAGTGAATTGAAACCTGGACACTGATAAAGTCAAAAAAACACACACACAGTGTAATATCATATCATCTTGTGTAACTTCAGAGTCAGGCGTGTTAAAGGAGGAGCCGAAAGCTAATGGAACACTTTCTGATACCTAGCTAACGATACCTAGTGAACATGACTTCCAAACCAACTGTTATTAATAAATACATTTTAAAAAATAACAATCTTTTTTTTGTTTGTTTTGCTCTGTCAAAACCAAAGGAGGCATCTGGTGTTTACATACAGTAGCACAGAGTTAATGCGCAGTCAATACAATATACAAGACTTTAGGTAGAAAACAACACGTCTGAAAAATAACACTCATACTCATGTAGCTTCATCGTCACAGATGATGTAAAAAGCAACACTAGGTCTGTTTAAGAGGGAACACAGTGATAATTAAAGTGTACTTGTGACATTATATACACTATCCAATTTTTTTGGGGACGATTTTGCCCACAGATTTCGATTTGTTAAGAAAAGTAAGCTATCATCTGCATATAGGCGTATATAGTCATTTTTACTGTTTTAAGTGCGGAATTTATAAACCCTGCCTGCACATCACATTTCCCTTTGTCACTGCTACTGCTACCTTGGTTGATAGCCAACAACCTGACTTATACTCACACTTTTTAAGATGTTAGCTCTTAAACAAGGCAATAAAATAAACATATGACATTGACTTTACAGCCAGCAGTGCATCCTGAGTGGTTAGTAGTAGCAGCAGATTTAGTACTTCTTGTTGTATAAAGGACAAGCAGACAGGGTTGATACGGCAATGACATGTCATATAGTAGTTACTTGATAAATATACTGTTTCATACACTAAGCGCGAACAACATCTTTTTTTTAAAGTCAGAGACTTGCAGCTCAGACTCACTCAAGTGTCTTTACACACTCACATATCATTCTGCTTCTACCTTCTTTGTGGGTGAACTTAAATTATGTGCCTTGATCACCTTGAAATAACACTTTGGTACAAAAATCTGACACTAAATCAGACTCTCCTCTATTCAAAATACCTGTAAAAAAAAAAAAAAAAAAAAAAAAAAGCAGTTTGTTTTTGTCTTGATTTTTAGTGCTTTAGCATCAGTCCTTGGCCCTGACTGTTTGCAATGCTGTTTAAAAAGAAAATTAAAAGGAAGAAAGAAATACGTAATGCATGTCAAGGTTCTGTCCATTGCATGTCATTTCCTGTCCAGTCAGCAGCTAGGGTTTCAGGGAGTGGGAGGCGCTGAGGTCACTTTATGCCACTCTCTCTAGCAGCTTTGTGGATGCAGAGTGAGACCAAGGAGTCATCCGAAGGTGGCGTTTGTTATATGTCATCGTCATTCCCATGTCATAAGTCTATGTGGCGGCTCCACCTGCATCTCGAACAGTCTGTGCTACGTCGGAGGCAGCAGGTGGAAGCATCGCAAGTCTTAGAAAAGTGGCAAAAACACCCGGTGGCTCATAGGTGACTGGGACACTGAATGTGATCGAGGGTCAGAAGCCCGCCGTCTAGAGGTGCTACCGTGGAGGTGGATGTGGACGAAGAGGAGGAGTCGGTGGTGGCAGAGGAGGTGAGGTGGTGGAGTTGTAAGGTGCTCTCCTTGATGTGCTGGATAAAGAGGTTCCTCTCGTCCTCGGGCGTTTGGCCGTTCTGGGCGCGGACGATGCAGGTGGGCCGGTGCAGGTTGAGCATGTAGACTAGCTGCTGCTTCTGCTGCTTCAGCTCCTCGATCTGAGCCTTCAGGTCAGCGTTGACGCTCTCCAGCTTCTCTGACTCCTGCAGAGAAGAGACAAGGAGGGAGGGAGAGAGAGAGAAAACAATTGTTAATACTGTAATAAGATGTTAATTTGGCTGATAAACTTTTTTTAAGGGAAGCTTCTTTGTACTCTGGGATCTAAAAATGTCGAAAGCAGCAAAATACAGAAGCACGTCTGAACAGCAGCAACCATGTGCTCAGGGTAGAAAAAGCTGAACCTAACGAGCAAAAGATCTTTTTACAATAGACATGAAATTTAGTTTGCCCATTTCACATTAAAAGATAGGAGTCTTGACATAAACACATAGTGTATGCACAGAGGTCAGATTGGTGGAGGTTGAAATGTACCTTCTGCAAAGACTCTGTCTTCTCCTTCTTCTTGTTGCGACACTTTGCGGCAGCAATTTTGTTCCTCTCTCTCCTCCTCTTCCTCCTCTCGTGCTCCTCAAATGTCGGCTAAAAACCAGAGAGAATTTTACACTGTCAGTACTTTACCCCTCAAAAAGGCCTACACACTCATTTGGAAAACATGCTACATGGGGTCAGCGTCCAAAGATACAGATGACAACATGCTGCTGTAGTTTCCCCGTGGCTCACCTCTCTCCTGACGCCCGACCCGCAGGCGGGCTGCTCGGAGGCACGGTCCGAGCTGGAGCTGGCTCCGTCGGAGCTCATGTCCACGCTGAGCCCGTTGGACAGCCGCTTGGTCTGGATGGCCAGCCGCAGCTCCTCTTTCACGATGGGCGTGAAGTTGGTGAAGTCGTCCAGGGTGAGCGTGCCCGGCGGGGACAGGCAGGGCACCAGGGCGGAGCAGCTGATGTCAGCCAGCGAGGGACCCGAGTGCTGCAGCATCATTCTGGAAACACAAGGGTCAACTGATTATGTTAGTCAGTGTGCGTATGTATCACAGTGATATTAGTTTTAAGATACAATAAAACACAGCAAGCTTGACCTCAATATTAAGTAGCACAAGCACACAATAAGTTACTGTAATAATATTTTAGGTGATTAAAAATACTTTAACTCACGATAAGGTCACTCTAAACTTATTATGGAGAAGCACAGAGAAGTAACTGAGAGTTTATGTACATATTAGACTGGTGCTGAGAAATAAGGACAGAGACCTCAAATGTTGCACGAGAATTTGGAAATATGCAAACAAAAGCTGTAGGATGAGTTTTGTCTTCAAATGTCAAGTCTGCATGTCTTACACAAGGCGACGCGGGGAAGGAGGGGGAGTATGTGCTTTGGTGGAGCATCACCTGAACTCAGACAAACTATTTGCCTTTTGGAGAAATGCCACTAACAATCAAAGACAATCATTAACAGGTGTGGTTGCTTGTTACCTAAAAAGAAGAGTGACTCATGGGGAATTATGATTGATGAGGTGATTGTAATATTCATATCGGCTCAGCGAGACCAAAACAAACACACTCATGTAATACAGGCATTACATGATACACTGAATCATTGTGTAAGTATGTAAACGAAGTTACTCTTCCTGTAACATTGTTATAATGTCTCATAGTAAAGAACTCTGTTGTTAATTATTGTAATTAATGGTAAGTTATTCATTTGATTTTCCAATTCATCTAACGTTGCTATTGATTAACAGTATGTTTGGTGAGTTTTTTTGCTCCTCTATCTTTTTTTGTTTGTTGTTGTTGCCTTTTTATCTCCATGACTTTTCTCAGGTTTTGTATGATATCTTTAGTTTTATCAGTTAAAAACAAAAAACTGTCAGAGAAATAGACGATAGAAAGTTTCTTTTTTCATCAAAAACAAAAAAACTTAAAACAGCGAGATAAACTTCAGAAATGACAGAACTCATTCACTGAAAAGCCTGACTGGATCTTTTTTTTCTAAATGACTTTAGCCAATTGCGCAACAGCGACCGAGTAGAAGACACGTAAATCACAACAGACGAACAATCGGTGTCATTACATTTTCAGTCAGAAGACGTTGCTGCAACCGGACCCTGGAAGTTTGATGCCTCTTTTTTTTTTTCCTCTATGGAAATGTCGCCTGACCGAGAGACGCGAGTTTCAAAGTTTGAGGTCAAGCGTCCCGGGACGTCCGATCGCGCTCAGGGAAGCACCGGGACTTCTCCGCCACACATAACCGGGACGACACAGCCACAACGCCGAAAACACCCCCGCCCGTCCCTCCCACTCCCTCATGCCCCGGAAAACCAAACTCCGACCTACCTGCTAGAGCTTTGAGTGACCGGGTCAGATGAACGGGGATGTGGGCAAAACTATGGTCACGGTCACCGTGGCCGCGTCTCTGTTGCTGCTGGTGCGTAAAGTTGCGCTTGTGGCCGGCGCGTTGCATCACCCTCTCTTATAGTGCCCGGAGAGGGGCGGGGCGTGGTGACGCAACGAGGAATGCTACTAGGGAGGGGCGGGGGTGAGCGTGGAGGAAGAGCAGGGGGGTGACGTCATCCTATTTATAGCAGGCTGATCCTGCGATGATGCAATCCAGCAACCCCGAGCCGCTCTGCCATAACGGGACAGGCCCCCCCCATCTCACCTGAGTCCTCTCCTCCTCTTTCTCTCTCTTTTCCTCATTCCTTTCTTTTCATCCTCCCTCTCCTGCTCTTCCTCTTTTTCTTCCTTGCTCCATCTACTCGCCGTCTTTTCCTCCTCCACCTCTTCATCTTCACTCTTTCCCGAGTCTTTTCCTCAGTTCCTCCTCTTCTTTTCGTCCTCCCTAGTCTTTTGCTCCTTTCTCTCTTTATTCCTTCCTCCCCGAGTCTTTTCCTCTTCTGCTTCTTTTTCCTCTCTTTCCAGTTGTTTCTCTCCTTTTCTTTCTCCTTCGTCTCCTCTTCTTTCTCCCTTATTCTCCCGTCTCTCCCTCTCCCGCCTCCCCTTCCTCATTCTTTCCATCTTTTTCTCTTCTCCTTTTCTTCCTCCATGTCTCCACGTCTCTTTATCCATACTCCTTTTTCTCTTCCCTTCCTACTTTTCTTTTCATGTGCTCTTCTAATCACCCCCTTCCCTTCCATCCATCCTCTTTCTTTATTTCATCTTTGTTTTCGTTCCTCACCCTTTCTCGCTTCCCTTTTTTCTCTCTCTTTTCTTCTCTCCTTTCCTCCCTCCCTCTCTGTTTTCCATCTACTTTCCATCCCTATCCCTCTTTCCTTTCACCCCCTTTCTCAACTCTTTTTACTCTTCCCCACTGATCTTACTTCTTCTTCCCTTGTCCCAGTTTCCTCCCTTTCCTTTCTTTTTAGTCCCTCTCTTCCCTCCTTCTCTCCAGCCCCCCCCCACCTTCTTCTTCCATTCCTCGAATATGAGTGGCGTTCAAAAAAGCCGAATGACACTAAGGAAATTAGTACAAATGTCTCTCTTTCCTTTGCTCTCCCTACTTTAACACTGTCATGGTGGATTTGCATCCTAGAAATTCCACACGAACGAGTGAATAATACCCTTCTAGCTGAATGACACCAGGCGGTTATTTATTCTGCGGTTACACCTCACCAGCCGGGGTATAAAACTATGAGGTTAGACAGAGAGACAGGCAGAGAATAATGGATGCTGATGGGCTGTATTCCCTTCTTCGTCCCATGTTGCGATGACTGTGATTCGTGAGAGATTTTCCTGAAAACTTTGTGGCCTTTTTTACTTCCCCCCGAGGAAGTGAGGCTGGTCCTGACGTTCAGCTGTCAGGTAGGTGAAGAAAGTACGTTTTTGCATGTTTTCCTGGCCAATGAGATCGGCCACACGCAGCGTGTCAAAGCCGCTGGTAAACCGGTGCCGTTGGAAGCACAGTGTGGCAGTGAAGTGGCTTTTCCGTAATCTGCTACTGTAATCTACGACATTCTGTCTCTCAATTAGTCTTAATCGGGTTGATCTTGTTTACTTGCCTGGTGGAACAGATGGGGGATTTCCTGAGTGAGAAGGGAGTGTTTTGTTTTGGGTATTTTTTTTTTTTTACCTTAAAAATACAACATAATTATCATTATTAGTTAGAAAAGGTGGTATTTGTAGCTGTAATAGAAATTCCTATTCAGTAGTTATACTAGTACAAGTATTGTACTTACTGGTAGTAACTGGCATTGGTAGTGGCAGGGATGCTTCTTTTCCTGAAGTGGGATCAGTTTGTCAGTATTCTAAACTTACTCTGTAGTAGTGGCAGATTTACTACGAGCAGAAATGGAAGGAGTTTCCTTTTTTTTTTTTTGTGCCGGGGGTAGTAGCGATAGTTGTCAGCTGCTGGTGGTAGGGATACGGTTGTTGCTTCACCGGTAGCTAAATGAAAGTTGTAATTAGTAGAATATCAGTTGGGCGTCTTTCACTGGTAGGACATGTACTGGTCTCAGGAGAGGTAGAACTTCACGGACCCCTTCTCCTGCGTTTTCTTCCAATCTTTCCTTCGGTCTCTTCAGGAGTTTGTGCACTTTTTTCTTTGCCCCCTCTGAGAGTCTGGGCTGCGTCAGCAGCTGCCGTTGGTGTGGGGTCATTAAATGTTCAGACCTGACTTCGGCTCTGCATTATCAGAAAATGGAGCCCTCTGGGTTATTTCGAAGCGGGGCCGGTCCGGAAATGCAGCAGGGAGACGCACAAACACATCCCCGGCGGTAAACTTTGTAAACCCGAGGGCCGTAACTCTACTCTTTACCTCCCGATTGTCGCTGTGAGAGCCAGCGACAATGAGATCCTACCTTGAAGTATTGTAGACCTCGGTTCGCACCCGAGAAGCCTTCAGACCAACGCGGGGCCGCTCTCAATCTGCTAAGGTTGAAAAACTAAAAGGTTTGGGGTAGCCTGGTGGCCTGTAGTACAGTTAAACCAAACCCGATTCGAGCCGGACCTGACTTGAACTAGTAGTAAAACCACCGGCTGTATTATCACCAATAATACGTTTTTTTTTACCAGATGTAGTTATAATTTTATACTGTTTTTTATTTGCTAGAGTCGTTTCAAGCAGAATATGGGAGCCCCCCCCCCCCCGCCTTCACCTTTGTCTTTGTTTTCCTTCCCCAACACTCATTTCCTGTCATTTCCAGCTCAAAGTCTATGACTGCCTTAATCTAGAAACTTCCACTTTCTTCATGCTGCAACTGAAATAATGTAAAGGTTCATTTTCTCTGACTTCAGTATTTCTCAGAAACGATATCACGATAGAGTTTAGAAATCGTAAAATTTGGAAATCAGGTCATATGTTGGCATCATGACTGTTCGTGGCTTTACCCGCAATGAATTGTACAACAGGAAATATGACTTTAAACGATGACTGCCTTGACTGATCTAGAAACTTCCATCGCGGCTGTCAGTGTGTGAAAACGGTCACGCATTGTTCGCAGGGAAGCCGCTGCAGCATCCCAGAATCACCTCCCGGCTGATTTTTCCGTTCAGAGTAGCCTTCCTACTCCTGCGTGGGGGTGTGTTTGTGTCCCGGCCGTATAGCTAGGGTGTCGTAGGGCCCACCAGCGAGCTTCATATGCCACACAGTTGGTAGTATTCAACCGAACGGTGTACCCCTGCTGAGAAATACGTCGGGCCTTAGGATGGAAACCTTTAAAAAAAAAACCAAACATGACGGCACTGCCGATCGAACCATTTCCTCTTCAGTTCAAAGGGTCGAGAGTTTAGAGATATGATGAAATCTGGGACAGTGAGGATTCGAGGTTGAGTTAAACAAACATGAGACATCAGGTCTGCTCTCAGGGACAGAATGTGAAAATAGCTTCGAGTTATTGTTGGCTCACGCTGTCAATTGAAAACGTGACCAGCACCAGATTAGAATGATCGAAATTCAATAATCTATTGAAATAGAAAAGATCAGAAGGGCGTGTTGGAATTTCATTTTTCTTTTTGTAATAAACTAGATGCTCTAAATGGTTTTTTCTTTTCCAAGCGCCTTGTATCAATACCGTGTATTAAAACAAATTTATGGCCTGGAGTTGCTTAACAGTTTCCCACCAGGATGATGTCACTTTGTATCCGCCGTTGCGAAATACGTTTACCGTACATGGGGCATGTACGGTATGGAGCAGCTCTCAACCCGGGTTTTTTCTTTTGGTTTTGATTCATGTGAAAACAAACTGACGTGGCCACAGTTGCCAGACATTTGTGAGCTGCAATACAATTTTGTAAAATCGTAAAAAAAACGCGAAGTGACGGCGGCTCCGCGGAGAACGCGTGGGCAGCGACGATGTCAGACAGATTTACAGTAAGGCCGTTTCGTAGAAGCTCAGCCAGGAAATCGAAGGTTTCGCCTCAGCTCAGTCGAAGCTACATCATGTGCAATAAGGTCGACCAGGACAGACGGATGTTACAATGGCTACAGGTTGAGAGATAAAAGACTTGAGTCTTCATTCTGGCCGACTTGGGAAAACTGTGTCTCGCCGAGCGGCGTTTCACCCCCACAAGGAGCCAAAACTGAGCCCACATCTCAAAGTGTTGCCTCGGGCAGATGTGGGGGGAGAAACGGTCCCAGGTTGGGGCGGACGACCGAGCGAAGCAAGCTTTGAGACGACCCCGCCGGCGTATTCGGGCCGATTCCGGCCTGTCATTCGTCGCGTGGACCGGAAAGTGACTGCGTCGCCCATTTGGGACTCTCCCGTCTTTCTCCGGTCCCCTCAGAGTTGCACGTTCACGCGGGTTCAGGAAAATTTGAACTCTGCGTTCTGGCAGTAGTTCGACTGGAATGGACCGATTCGGGCCCAAAATTCCTCTGTCGGAAATGTTAGCGTAACCACGTCCCCAGGCCGCGGCGACCTGTGAGACGTTGTGCCAGATCCACGTTCCGGCGTCACATAAAGCGTAATTTACAAGGTGATGCTTGTGTCAAGCTGCTTCTAGTGACAGATGACATGCTTGCAGTTGTGTTTTTTATTTTTAGAGCGCCAGACAATCAAGAAACTACTGTAGCTGAAAGGCGTAAACACACACACACACACACACACACACACTCACCCTCGCTCTCAGCAGGCAGACGGGTGTTGAAAAGTTTATGAGGTCAGTGTGGTAATCCAGATTGATGCTGCGACGTGAAGTCATTGCTGACCCTGATGACTATTAATACCGTATGATCGGAGAGCTAACCCGCCGGCTAAATATTACATTCTCTATTTTTATATTTGAAGGGTTTCGTGCCAGTGCATCTGTGTGTCGTTACGCCGACGTAGAGCGGGGAGAGACTGAACCCTTGGGTTTGTTTGCCAAGGTTTAAAAAAAAAAAAAGATTCATTCACTAAACCGAAGACTTACATTCCTGAGTGTTTAGCTCTAAGATCTACATTTCATACAGGAAGTGTCCACACTTTTTAGATAGTGGAAGTTTTCTTTTTGTAAATAAAACATTTGTAAACTAACTGTGCAGCTACTGCAAGTGGAGTTTAAATGCCTGAAGTGGGAGCAAAGGAGGATATAAAACTGCTTCCTTATTGTGTGAGAAAGGTTTTGATCCCAAAGGTGTGTTTTCAAAGAGGTATTGTCAGGTTGTGTCCAGGCGAAGTTGCATCATTTCCAGCAGTTAATAAAAGATGAATAAACCGTACGTAAACTAAACTTTTTAACATGAAATTAAACAGCGTAAAAACCTTCCTTCCTTCAGGACAATAAATCCTGTTATTTATTTTCATACCAGTCGTGAACCTTGTTCTCACGCAAACACATTTGATTCAAACCGATATTGGAGCAGGCGACCGCAGGCAGGAGGATATAAAAGTTAACCCGCACAACCGTGCTTTCACTTGCCATCAGCTTTCATTTCATTTCCTGAGCGGCGGCGTGTGTCAGGTTTATGAACAGTCAGTCACAGACGGGGGATTGTCAAGAAAAGAAGAGTCCTGGCTCCCGTCAGCTTTGAGTTTCACTATGAGAGAAATGGATCAGGATATGGGGGGTTTCCCTCCCTGACAATCCGCTCGTAGAAGAGAAAGTGAAAAGAAAAAGGATGCCATAAAAGTTCAGTCAGAGCAGCGGGTTGATGAGGGAGACAGTTTAGACCTCATGTTTACTATCGGGATTCCGGGGAACGCTTCCGATGCCCTCGACCTTCCTTTCTGACCGCGGACGGAGCTCAGGTGGCCGCGGTGGTTCGGCTGTGGTGGGTTTAAATCCTGCCTTGACCCCACATACAGTGCGTCACTCATCTCTTGGGCAAGAAAAACAAAAATTGATAAAATAAACCCGTTTTTTCGACATTAGAGCTGAACCAAAAAAGCGCGGCTTTTTTTTTGGTTTTTTTTAACCACACGACCGTGTTCAGGACCACATTTAGTTCTGATTTCTTTCTCTCTGCATTTAAATCAAGTACAACAGCTCATGTGTCCCACATCAGACCAGGATTTGACGTTAAGTGCCATACGCACAGAACTACGTAGAAGAACGCAGCGGGGTCAGTGTCTGAACGCCCTTGGTTCCGTGAGCAGGTTTCAGCGAATCAAATTTAAATTTTATGTCCAGGTTAATGTCCCCACGCTGCCCGACGCGAGTCGACTCTGTCCTCTCGTCCCACCTCTCATCATTGTATCGCAAGAGTTGAACTTGCACTTTGTACAGAGGTCTCCAATTTCACCACAATTGATATTTACACGTTCCACTTTCGGATAATGAGCAGTTGACCACCACTCCATCATGTAAGTGTTTTTCCAGGCGGGTTAGAGGTGTATTCGGTAATCTCCCTCCCCACCCCCAGAACTCCAGAGAAAGGATTGTGGTTTTATTGCTTGAGAAAGTGACGTTTTCCTTTTCCGGTATTTCTAAATGAGAGCCCGGCTCTGAAATGATCCGATAAAGGAAAAAAATCGCTGAAAGCGTGATTGGCGAAGAGGTGGAGGAGCAGGCTTCCCATCCTTCCCCGGGGTCTCTTCCCGGTTCAAGGCTGGTTGCCTGTTAAAGCCAAAGGCAGGACTGAAGGGCATTATTTCCCGGAAAGGAAGAGGCTGACGTAATCGGCCCCGGCTGAGCGTGAAAGATGAGGGTGAGGAGGAGGAGGAGGAGGAGGACAGAGGAGCTGTTGTTGCCGGCTCTGCCGCTATAGAAAAAAATCAAATAAAATAAAAACATAGCAAAAATTAATTAATTAAATTCCGAATTTAATTAGGGAAATGTGGAACAGCAAAAATGCAAACTTTTCTTTTGAAATGATCATAATATCAAACACTTAAGTATCATTTTTATATCGTGTTTATGATCATTCATATTCATGTAAACAAACAATCTTCGTAGGAATTTTAAAGGCAACAGGCTCCTTCAGCTGCAACTGTGAATAATAACATGAAAAAAAAAGAACTAACAAAACATGGTAATCACATTACACGATGTTTTATTACATCCTGCAGCAGAAGAACCAGAAACAACCACAACGATAACAAAACAGAACTACTGACATTTTTCATTTCATTTTACTGCTCTCCTTCCCGGTCCAGATTGCGTCACCCCCTTTCCGGGAAGCTCTTCCTCCTCCTCTCATCCTGCCTCTTCTTCTTCATCACGGGGGGGGGGGGTTCCGGGAAATACCCCCTCTCCTCTCCTCCCCTCTCCTCCCCCCGCCGGCATCACGCCACCGATGAGAAGCGGGTCTGGGTGTGAGCCGCGTGCCGACGCGGTAACCGGCTGTGAAGGGTTACGGCAGCCGGCCGGGATCGTTTGCGCCGAGCGATTCACGCGGCGTTCCGGTAACGACCGCAACGCTCGCGCCGCTCCGTGTTCTCACTGCGGGAGAAAACAAAAACAAAACGAGAAAAAAAAAAAAAAAACACCACGTGTTGTTTCGCTCTGCTGCATTTCCGCATTTTCCTGCAGTGGAACCAGCCAGCGACTCGTGTGCTGAGGGGCTGCAGTAAAACCACTCGACCTCCACGCACTGTGAGCTACAACAGGTTACTGTGACACGGCTGTGATTATGACGGGTCCGCTGGCCAGTAAAAGGGCCCAGGCGACCGGGGCCACTCATCGAGAACCTCTGTCGCCAGGTGTCTTTGGGTTCCAGGGGCATCCCCCTGCAGACGGAAGCACCGTCTCGAAACACGCCGCGTTCGACGGCGTCTCCGTCAGCCCGCTCCAACTCCTCACTGAAGGCATCACACCCCGAAACAAAAACCAAATCGAATAAAGGAAATATTCAGACCCAGGCCCCGGGGCCTGCCGTATTCAAGATACGCATTCAGCCACATCTGGCAACATCTAACCGATTAGAGATATCTGCATCGTGGCGTTCAGTCCGAAGCCAAGAGCGCGCGCCGGCGAACAGGTATAAATGCGGGACCCGCCGGGAAGTTCGAAGTAGTTTTGGGTTGAAATTTCGAAAGGAATTAGCATCAATCGCATCACCGACACCAGGTAATACGCGTCAGGTGGTCTGGACCCCCCCCGTCCTTCGCTAACCTTTTGCAGGCGATATTGTACAAGGACACGCGGGTCCCACCTGTATCCTGGCTCTGGATTCTCAAAGCAACGCGGCCGTATCATCACCGTGCTGTTCGCTCATAGTTTGTAACCAGCGTACCTTGCACCTTCTTCGGTGTGTTTCACACTCATCTGTACTTTTGCGCACCCCCCCCCCACTTTATTTCTCCTCTTTTACTTCCATTTTATCCTACTCTGTTCTTAAATTAAAAATCCCAGGTTTCTTTAAATTGCGATTCTGTCTGAAGAGAGCGCAGGAAAAAAAGAAACCAAAAGAAACCAGCAACATGTTTTGATCAGCTCCAAACAGACCGGAGGGTGGAGGCCGCGCCAGTGTGAAACTAGACCGATGTGGTTATGATTCATCATGATTAGACCGGGCAAATGCTCGACACACGGCACTGATTCAGGGCTTTGAGCAGGCTCAAGGTTACGAGGTAGCGAAGTCAGCGGCTTCATGTGACTCGATATGACAGGCAGAGTATCATGAACTTTGACCTAGATTAGATTGCGGACTTGTTTCTGACCTGGAAATAAGTTTATTTATCTATTTACAATGTCATTCGCATCTTCCATATGGATAATGCGACTTTACAACTTTAAATATTTTCTTCACTTTGTGGTCATTCTGCCGCCCTCTCCGGTTGGTTTTTCGCGTCTCTGCGGTCGTTTTGCGTCTCTCTGCGGTCGTTTTGCGTCTCTGTGGTCGTTTTGCGTCTCTCTGCGGTCGTTTTGCGTCTCTCTGCGGTCGTTTTGCGTCTCTTTGTGGCTGTTTGCTTGACGTTCCAACGAGAAATGTTGACGGTCACTCCATGTAGGGGCCCTGGTCCAGGGGCCCCCGGGTCTGCATCCAGTAGGATCATCGTGGATGGATTCAGTACTCACCAGGGGTGGCCGGTCAGATTCCAGGGGGGCCTGTGCCGACTCCCTGGCCCCCGTACCTGGACTCTTGTACCGCATGAGCTCTGTTGCACTGGTTCTGTACTGACAGTATGTGTGTGATGAGTTTCCTCTTGGTCTTGCAACTCGAATAACTAAAGGTGAAACCGCTTTCCCGCTGCTGAACCCGCCACAGTGCGTGGTTGTGGCCGCCCAGGTGCCATTTGTGGGCTCTTGAACCTACGGGACAGTGTGAACAAAGTGGACTGGGGCAAAGGTACGTGCCGTGACCTCCTATAAAGGGATCACATTGTGCCGACTAATGTGCGCTGAAGGCTGAAGAGGACGGTTCACTGGACAGACCGGTCCAACTGGTCCAACTGGTCCAAATGTTTGATTTTCCCATTACCTTGTACCTTAAACCTTGGTGGGAAATGCTGTGGCTTCCTGGCTTATCTTTTCACCTTGTAAACGGCCGTCAGCAGGCATTCCTCCCGTCTTTCCCTCTCCCCCTACAGTCCTCACTTCATCCCTCCCCAACGCTTCCATCGTCAAGTCCGTCCACGAGCTCCTCTCGCCGCTTTTCTCGCTTTCTTTTTTTTCTGGTCTCTTGTCATCCTCTGCCTCTCTTTTCCCCCTCGCTGCCCTTTCCCTCTCTTTCCTCCACACTTAACCTCAGCTCTGCAGTCATAGTCTAGCTAATTGTGGTTTTGTTATAAAGCAGTCACGGCTTGGTGACTAAACCGTGGTTGTGTGCGCGCGTGTGTGTGTGTGTGTGTGTGTGTGTGTGTGTGTGTGTGTGTGGAGAAAAGTTGACTGCGGTTTGTGAGGCGACCGGTGCCAATGTGGGATGTAAGTGATCAGAGGTCGCGGGACAGAAGCCGCGTGGTTGTGGTTGTGTCTTGTCACGGTTTTGTAATGAAGGAACCACGGTTTGACGGCTGACCCATCAAAAATGCGGTTGTCAGATCCTTGGGCTAAGTACCAAAGTCCCCAAATACTTCATTACGAGTATAAGTCCTGCGTTCACACTCTTACTTTAGTAGAAGTACATAAGTATTATCCGCTCAATGTACTTAAAGTATCAGAAGTTACTCGTTCTGCAGAAAAAAAATCCTTCCTGTTATGCATGTGATATTCTATATGACGTCGTTACTGCAGACCGCTAATGCTGCGACGCGGAAGCAGCGTGTTACCGTTACTGCGGTGCGCTGCCCGAGCTGGAGCCGCTCCTCACTACTCTACGCACAGTGCGGTGGTTCAGTCCAGCGGCTGGGGGGCTCCGGGGTCCGGCTTCAGGGCCCGGCCCCCTCCAAAGGCTCAGAGGACAAATCTGAGGGGGAGTGAAAATGGTCAATTGGAGAGAGAGAGAGAGAAAAAAAAAGTTAATCTGCACAAATTTATATTCATCTTTTGGACCCCATAAGGGGAACCTTTATTTAATTTTATTTTATTTTTGTACGTGTGATAAAAGCTTCCTCTGTCTAGAGGTCAAAGTTAAAACTGAACCAGATGTGGGTGAAAAGCGCCGCGTCTTTTTTAGACGTCTAGGCTGCAGTTACGAAACTGAGATGCTGCTTCAGCCCACTTCAGCCCACTTCGGCCCACTTCAAACCACGACTCCGAGGAGTCTTCTGCAAATCGCCAAATCAGGACTTTGCAGTGTTTCTGTCCTGTGTTGTGTTTTAATGTGATACCTGCTGCTTTTTTCCACTTAGGATTTTGTCTACCAACGTGTTTGCTGTATCCCTGTTCTGTCAAAACCGGGTCCTCATATATTTTGCATCTTTCTCCGAGTGTGTCATCTCTACACTGTCTGCCACAGACTAAAACCAATCCCGGTCCCGTGTTTAGCGGGATGAAGTCACTGCAGCTTGAATCTGAGTAGTTTCTCTTCGTTGTAGTTTGACTCATATTCTGCTGCAGTGACCCAGTTTCCCCCCAGGGCTCATTAAAGTTTCATCTCACACACACACACACGCTTCTTCACCGCTTTCTAACTAGCGCACAGAGCATAATACACGTACTTTCTGCATCAGAACAAAATAAAAACTCCAAACGGGAAGAAATTCAAGCAGAAGTTTGTCGTTTCAAACAAAGACGACATTATAATAAGCATCTTCCTGCTATGGAGCTGCAGTCAATGCTGCAACTGCCGCCAGGTTGAAAACTTCTCCTTTGACTTGTTTGTGCCTCGGCACGACAGAAGTAAATGTATTGGGGGGAATTAATGAGGTGTCGCAGCCTCAACCCGGGGCTTTTCCTGCCATTATCTTAAACACCTTCACGCCGCTGCAGCTGATCTTCTCTCCCATTTGGTCCCTTCTTCGCTCGCTAAAACTTTCACTGTAATTTTTTCAGTGTAACCTCGAACATTTTCATTCTCACTTTCACTCTCACAATTTGACTGAAAGGCTCTAGCACCGTGTGTGTTTTGCCTGTTGAAAATGTTCTCAACTGGCGTCTTGATTGGAATTAGTTTTCTCTCATTGTTATAGCGCGATCTTGACGGTGCGCTCACTGCTCTCTAGTTTTCATCCTTTAACTGAAATTGCCTTATGCATCATAATCGCACCATCAATATTTGGTGACATTAGCGTTCTGCACCGCAAAAACAGGTTTCAGTTGATTCCTGTCTATTACTGACTCTTGAAAATGTTGTTTTAGTTTTGTCCTCTGTGTGTGACAAATGTAACTGTACTGAAGGGTCGTCTCTTTGGGTTTGACCTTTGGACTGCAGTTTTTGAATGGCGGCCGGAAGCCTGGTCCAGAGCGATGCAGCCTGACCGTGACCCTGCCACCTCCGGGTGCTCGACATCCAGATCACTCTGCACCTGGGTCCTGGAAGTCCATCCCTCCGCTGTGCTTTGTGCCCCGGCTCAGGGACGCGTTATTTATTATGCAGATTGGAAGACTGCATCTGTACGAGCCCAGATCTGAGAGAACCCGGGGGGGAGGGGGCTTTCCTGGCTCAGTGTCGTATCGACCCACATCCATGACGTTCAGGTACCTGGCAGCAGTAGCGCCTCTGACCCGTGTGAGGTATTTACCACGAGCCATTTATCTGTGTCACTTTCCCGCCGAGATCTGAACATTGTGATACCATATTGTTTCTGCACGTGGAGGGTTTTTTTTTTCTCCCCTTCTTTTACAAAAATTGGACTTTTAGGGCTCAACAAAAACGACTTGATGGCGTGAAGCTTTTTGCAAGTGTGGCCAACTTCCTTTTGCTGTAACTGGAGGATTACAGTAAAATACACTAAAATGAAATAGAAAAAACCCCCCCCCACTGCTAACAATTCTGGATGCTGATGTGCTGAACTCAGTTTAATAGCCAGAAACATGATTTTTTTTTTTTTTCCTGCACCAGTTGGCCAGTGATGTGCCCGTTTCCCTTAGAGCTGCAGTGTATGACAGAGTGTGACGGATACCCCCAGTTTTTGTGAACTCCTCTTTTGTTCTGTCTCTTATTTGCTGCAGCGACCCACCTCCCCGCAGGGATGATTAAAGTTTCATCGCCACTTGCACAGAAGGAGCGGGTCCATACAAGTTTTCCGCATTTGAAATGGTTTCGGTGTTTGTGTCGGTGGCTGAATGAGCCGAGTTTATTGCCTTTCATGTGCCTGGATTTCCACTGACTGACTGAGCACTGACTTATTATCAGAATTAGAGCTTTTCGTCATGTTGGATTTCTCAACAGAGGGAACGCCACAGCTACATGTTTAAACGCATAATTGTACCACGCGGTAAAATCGTGAAATTTCAAAACCTAAATGCTCCTGTTAAACGTGTTTGTGTATTTGAATGTGTGTGTGTGTGTGTGTGTGTGTGTGTGTGGGCAGTAGCAGAGAGAAATTCAAATTATGCTTCATTGGTGAATATATATATATATATATCAAAATATAATTTATAATTTTCAAGAACACAGGGAAAGAAAAGAGGAAACAGCGAACCACAAACACACACATGCATGTAGGCTGACACAGCCTGAGGATGAGGAAACAGCTTCTGGTTTTTTTTTTTTTTTTTTTTGCCACTAATAAGAGGAGTCAAGTCTTTTTGACCGTTGCTGGTTTTGTGATTTTACCAACGTGACAGTAAAATCTGGTATGAAGCAACAGAGGAAGGGAAAAGATGTCGCGGGGACGGCTGCAGGCCAGAGCAGGTTGTCTGGAGATTCCTGGATACCAGTTCTAAGTTCTTAACACTCAGTTCTAATTCTTTTAAGGGGTGTTGCCACATTACCGAATTAAATTTAGCTCAGTTGATCCTTTTGGCATCAGAATCAGAATCAGGCTTTTATGTATTGAAATCTTATACGCAATTAAAATACATAGATCTTAAATATTAGGCTGAATTTGGTTTTTCTTATTTGTGTGGTGGGGTTTAATTGGCAAGGGGCAAAAAGAAAAAACTAAATCCCATCAGTAATGAAAGTGTGTGTTGAACACAGGTGGAAACGGTTCCTTTATTTCTTCTCCCTCTTCTCCTTTTCTGACATAGTCACAAGCGTGCGTCAGCTCACCAGAGACCGAGCGTACGGGTCTGACGCTTCACAGACACCCAGAGATGTCTCTGATCAGCCAACACAATCGTTTAGAGTCACGTGCAAGCGGGCCTCTTCATTTCCTGCTTACGTGTCCTCGTAAACTAAACTAAAATAAAATGAAACAAAGTCAAGGACCTAGGTTATCCTTGGTGGCATTATCGTCTCCCGAGAACCATAATGGAACCGAGGCATGACCTTTCAGGACCGCAGCCTGTGAAATGAAAACGAACTTAACACGAGACCCACTAGACAGCTTAAAGCCGGTGACTAGGGGGAGCGCAACGGAGTTTATTTTTATTAATAGCAAAAGTCCCGCTGCAGGATGAAAGTAGTGCAAATGAAGACAAAAAAAAAAAAGACAGAATCAATAAAACAACGACAGAACAACTCCACCGCAGTAGGTTTGTCTATTAATAAAGGGAATAAAAAAATCACACTTCACACACATCTTGCCTTTGCAAGTAGCTGTTTGTCTGTTTGTGAGAGAGAAACTCGTTTGTCAGCGTCATTGAGTGGAAAGTTTGAGAAGAGACCAAGAACAAGTAACTTCTGGAAGATTATGAGATTTTGATCTATTGGTTTCTTTTCGTGAAGAAAGTATCAAACGCCTCTTTTTTCTAATGAACTCCTGCACTTCCTTGAACGAAACCCCAGACCTGGGGTAAGCGGGCCCCCGTCGCCGGGTCGCTCACCGTGCTTGCTCTGGTCCCAACACCTCGACAGGGCTGCGCCACCCGAGCGGAGGCACGCGCTCTGTCTTTGCGTCTTTGTGGCCGAAGTCAAACATTAGCACGGCGGTGTAAATATAGTCTGCCGGTGACGCAGCCGGTGACGTTGCGGCTCCGGGACTCTAAACCCGGCCAGTCGACCTCACGGCATGGGAACGCAGCACTGACTGATGATACCGTGCCCGAGAAAATAGTTTAGAGCTGGCCCGGCTACATTCCTCCCCCATTTCTCACTACTTCCTTTCTTCCTTCCCTGCATGCCTTCGGTCAGTGCTTGTCTTCTTTCCTTTCTTGCCACTTCCCTCCTTCTCACATTTTTCCTTTTCCTCATTCTTTGCCTTCACCTCCACTTTCCCCCCTCCTCCTTCCCCTTTCCCTCCTCAGCACCGCCCCCCCCCCCAACACGCTCCGGCTGCTCCAGTCATATTTTATTTTTAACGCCTTGGTTACCTCAGTTAAAGGTGCATTCCATAATTTTTTCCCTCCTTCATTTGACGTGTCGTGAGGGAGCCTGGTGTTTAGTTCTGTGGAAAAAAAAATCTCTTCTGTTTTTCCGATAACGTGCACAAAACGTTCCAGACCAGATGGATCGACACAGATTATTCCTGCAGACACTACACTTTATTTCTTTTTTTTCCTAATTGAAATAATTTATCTATTTCCATTCCTTTCTATTTTATTTGTTTTATTTTATAAACTCCATCTGCTGATGAAGATCATGTGATATAACCAAAAGCTCCGGAACGCCTGAACGGACGCTTTTTTTTTTCAGCCGCTGTTTCCAAGGACGAAGAATGAATGAAGTCTGGATCTGAACCTTAAAGCCAAGAAGTCTGAGGGGGTTAGAAAATAAAAGTAAATTTGAACAATCTAAAATTCTGGACACACTGCTGATGAAGATCATGTGATACGATCAAAAGCGCCAGTACAGACACTAAACTGACCTTGTGGTGCGGATGCTCTGTCAACTACTTTGCTTTCCTCCTCATTCTCTATTAAATGTCACTTCATGCCTCATATGAAGCAGTTTGAACTGATAGTAATGGTAGGTTAATGTGAACTAAAGTGTTACCAAATAATTTTAACTGATATAATAGAATAAAAGAAGAACTGAAACAATAATATTTGGCATTATTAGAGGAAACATACGGAATCCTAGTAAGGTTACGCAAATTGCAGCCGTCATTTTCTGTAGGACTTCAGTCAAAGTTTTGTGCTCCTTCAGGAGATCACATCCTGCAGGGGCAGACTTACTGACTGGCTGCTGGCTTGGCAGCGGGTCCCGCGGCTGCGGGGTCGCAGCTTCAGTACCCCAAACTCGACCACAGACCAGCTGAGGAACTGAGGATGTGGGGCAAAATGAGAGAAGCCCCATTTTCCTCTCCGTCCCAGGTGCCACTCCGCTCGTTCTGTGGCCGCTGCGCTGAGACTAAACTCGCAACAATTACCTCTGGGCTTAAGCGGGAAGATGGGGGTTTTTCCGTGTCAAGTATTCGCCACGACAAAGTGGAAGTTCCTCTGAGTTCGCTCCGACTCCGCACCTTTCGGCAGATTGCTGCCGGGCTGGGAATGCAGCGCGACGGGTTCTCATTCCAGAAATGCTTCGCAGGCTTCTTGCTTGGTCGTCTGTTTGTTTTGAGCTCTACTGTCAATGTCAGAACTGCATAAGATGGCGACGGGTTATTAGGTGAGCAACAATGTGAGGATGAATCGTTAATTAAACCATCGGGGTGCTTGAATTATTTTCAAACCTTTGTCAGCTTCTGAGAAGCGAAGGCTCGATTCCTCTTCCTGCTGAATTTTCCATGCTTGTATAACACACTATGTGCCAACTTTATATAACTTGTACACATTCATTTTTCTTTTCTTTTCTTTTTTTATTAAGTTACACAAGACCGCTTCATTGTGTTTCACCCTGGATTTTTTCTGGGAATTTGTGGGCTTTAGCAACCAAAGGGGAATTACATTTAAAACTGAAACATAATCAAAAACAAAAACAACAAAACAAAAACTAATACACTTTGCTGACTATCCTTAGGCCGGTCAAAACAAATAAAGAAAGGTTTCAGTATTTCCCCAGCAGAATTTGCGGAGAAGGTTTTGAAGCAGCATTTAAGACCACGTTGGGTCCAAATGTAGGGACACACACACAACAGTTTAGAGTCTGTTCAAACGTTGTGCCCTGCCACCAGAACCCAGTGCTGGAATATTTACCTGCATGTTTAAAGTCTGATTCTGACCCTTAGACAGAAAGAATATCAGTATCAGACTCTAAAGTTCCTAAGTGCATCATGAAGAAATCAAATAAAAATATTTTATTTTTCCTGATATTATTATTAATATTTTTAAAACATTTTTAAAAAACATATTTCCTTTTTCTTTAAGAGTCTAAGTTATAATCAGTTCCAAATTTTGACTCTTCTATAACACTGTGTCACCGTCTTATTTCCCAACATAAAGGCTCTCTGCGCTGCCAGGAGCCATTTGTTTTCTAACTTCGAAAATATGGTGGGTCCAAAAATCGGAAAAACTGCGGTGGCTGAAACCCACGAATTCCCAGCGGAGGACACGACACGATGAGAACAAAACACAGAAACCCATCTCATTTTACCGAAGGTCATCTGTTGATTTCACAAAGGTTTAATATTTTCCGGGATTAACTGTGCTGCCCTTTGGAAAGACTGTGACGCCACGAAATACAGCGCAAACAAAGGTGGGACGTATGCGAAACAAAGTGTTTGGGCAAAGTATGCCACTCCAGCAGAAACCCCGTCGTCTGTTTTCTAACTGGTTTCCCATGAATCCTCTGCCCAGCTGACGCTGCTGGTTCATTATTACCCGTGTGTAAGTGGATCCCTGACTGAGGCTTTAGGCTGCGGCTCCCTCCCTCCCTCCCTCCCGCGCCGCTAACCCCTCTGTTTATGTTTACGTGACTGTTACCACGGCGACGACACCTTCGTGCCCCGCGGACTTCCACCCCTGGCACGTAGACAGACAGACAGACAGACAGACAGACAGACAGACGAGTGGGCGAGTGAGGTACAGACACAGAGGGAGTGACGGAGAGAGGAGGGGAGGGGGTGGGGAGGGAAGCCTCTGCCAGGGCTGCGTCCCATTCCGAAGAGTTTACACCCTCTGCTTGTTTCCTCATTCAGTCTGTGATCCTCTATTGTTCTCCCTCTTAGTTTCAACGGTAGGAAAAGAGCTTGACAACTTAGGTTCTTGGTTAATAATGTTGCTGTTTACTCTGTGGAAAAGGCTCAGTGCTAAAATAATAAACTTTATTTACATTAATAAGTTCATATTTTTTTATGTTTTATTGTCAGTTTGTCTGTTTTATATTTTCTACGTCGTATGTTTTAAGGTTTTGATTCTTTTCTTTGTGCGCGTGTGTGTTGGGTGTAAAGGTTATATTGTAACTATATTGTTGTACTATACGTAGTGAGTGTTAATATTTGATTATACTGTGTAACCGGACCCCAGGATGAGTAGCAGTTGCCACGGTAACAACTAATGGGGATCTAAGTAAATGGCAAACAATTGTCACTTAATACTCGCAGTTGCAGGACGTATTTTTCCTTTAAAAGCAAAAAGGAAAAATGGAAATTTAACTGAGATTTTTTTTTTTTTTTTTTAAGTTGGATATAAGTGTACAAACAATCTCTTTTGAAACTCCATCCCCTGAGGAAGACCAGAAAATGCAGTTAAGAGCTCGGGGAAAAGCAAGCGAGTTGACCTTGAGAGAAGGTGTTTTTGTCAAACTAAAATCAAGTAAAAAAAAGAAAAAAGATCTCTATCTATTATTTTTACTTTGGAGACAATAAAAACCTAATAACTTTATTTCATGTATTACATTTCTCTAAAGTACTATTTTACAAAACAGAAGTTTTCTAAGGACATAAACTTTAGGGGGTGGAGTTGGTCAAGACTCTGATTTAAAGCTGCACTTGTCGGCATTTTTGTGGTAAAACAGATCAAACGACTACGTGTAATGTGAAAGGGGAAGCTCGCGGTGACACACTGAGAAAAATTACCACCTCACTCTGAGGTTTCCCTCAGCAGTTTAGCATCTTTCGGCTCATTGTTTTACTCTTATGGCCCCCGAAACTCTACGGTTTTGATTTGGTCTCGGCCGCGCCCTCGACCTCGTTCTCAGAGAAAAAGCCCCCGCCCGGGACCTGCCCGGCACCAGACAGCCGACGGGAAGAGTCGGAGACCGGCGAATCGCGTCCGCCGATTTTAAAAGTGCCAAAAAATCACGGTCCACATAAACGCGTCTTCCCTCTCGTTTCTTCCTTATGCTCGCTCAAATGTTTTAGATCGGTGCTTAGAAAGGAAGTAAAGTCAAGTAAGGAATCATAAAAGGGAACGCCGCTCTGGAAATGGACGACTCCCAGGATTCCCAGGCCTCGGCTCGCTCAGCTCGACACGGCGTCACATCCTCGGCTGCTCTGTGCCGTTATTTTTAGATCACATGTAAACTGGGTTTTGTGGCCTTGGCAGCTGCAACGCACAAACACAAACACAAAAGCACGCACACACACACACACACACACACACACACACACCGTGTTTTAAGTATCAGTGACGTTACAACACTACTGATCTTTATTTGTCTTTAAAAAGACATTACATCACGGTGTGGACAATAATAATTACTGTGTAAATAGACTCGTAGTCATAGATGACATTTCTGGATTACTGACTGACTTTAGCATCTGTGGATTTCACATTTATACATGATTACCTCAATTTAAACGGAGATAGAGAACAAATAAACGAAGACAGTGACTCCAAACCCGACGATACGTACGCAAAAAGGACCTTAGAAATTCGGCTTTGAAGGCTCGAAATAAAAAGATTCAGCGGTAAAAAATTGATATCAAATGTTCACACTTAACATGTGGTTTAATATTCAACTTGACCTAAATTCAAGGAGGACTCTCTCCTCTTCCCTCCGAGGCCGCCGTCCCCTCAGCAAAGTTAATGTTTCACCTCGGGCTTCCACTCATTCCTCTTGACGCCTCCTGAGTTCCACTCGCCGTTTCGCCCTGCTAATTATGAGTCAGCGCTCTTTGTTTGTGTTTACTCTTTCCCAGCACTGTCACCGTGATTTCGCTGCCCCCCCCCCCGTTCACATGTACTCAGGCCTGGTGACGCAGCAGATCTCAGGCTGCAGAGTGAGGTAACAATTTGCTTCTAATTTGTGTATGTGGGCGAAAAAAATAATTAGTCGCCAAGGAAAAAGGCTAAAGTGAACGACTGTAATGTAAAGAGACTTCCGATGTAAACAAACCTGTTTTAGGAACATCAGTATTTAATAGTTGTTTGCTCTGGGTCTTAATTTTAGTCTGAACAGGTCTAATGGTAGTTTTTAACTTTAGTATTAACTTTAGTATCCTACATGTGGATCACGGATTTATTGCCATATAACCAAAATATTTCATCGTGTGTCATTTAATCCTGCCGTATCTCGTTTCATCTCATCTCACCTTCTCACTCCGTCATTTCAACTCGTCAGTTCAGCTTATTTCACTTGATTATTAAATGTATCATGTCATTAATTTCCTTGCATGTCGTTTTTTTTCTCACTCCGTCATTTCAACTCGTCAGTTCAGCTTATTTCACTTGATTATTAAATGTATCATGTCAGTAATTTCCTTGCATGTCGTTTTTCGTCTCTAATTTCTCATCTCATCTCACCTCTTGTGATCTGATCTTAACTCTCCTTATTTTGTGTCACGCCATCTACTTTTTCCAGTCACATTTTAACTCATTTTCATTCATTTATATTTCTCATCTCGTGGCATCTCGTCTTATCTTTCATCCAGTCTTGGTCTCATCTGATTTTTTTTCTCATGTCAGTTTTTCTCCGTCTTTCTCACTTCATCTCATCCCACTTCATTTTGCCTCACCTCGCTCTAGCTCACCTGGTCCCGTCTCATCTTTCATTTCATCTCATTTCAATCAGCTCCTATTGTCTCATCTCGCGTCACCTTTCATCTCATTTTGTTCCTTTGTGGTCTTGTTTCATCTCATCTCTCGTCTCATTTCGTCTCAAATCTCATTTTCATCTTTTCTACTCTCCCCCTAATTTTCTCTCATATCTTCGTCTTGTCACTTTCTCATTTTGTCACGTTTTCTCCCCTAATTCCATCTCATCTTATCTCATGTTATTGTTTATCTTATCTAGTTTCATTGTCTGTCTCCTGTTGCCCATTTTATCGCAAATCCTCTCGTTTTTTATTTAAACTGTCTCACCTTATCTTACCCAGTGTAATCTTATCTTACTTTGAGCTACCCCCTCTCTTTTCCTCTAAGCTGATTTTCTCTCATCTCTTTTATTCATCTCATTTTTCATCGCACCTAGTCTCATGTAATCTCATCTTTCATCTTATTTTATTTAATTTCACCTTGCGCCGACTCATCTAATCATCTTGTCTCATTTTTCAATTTTTCATCTCATGTTCCATCAAACTTCATTTTAGCTTATACACCGATCAGCCACAACATTAAAACCAGTGATTGGAATGGTGTATATATATATATATATATGTATATATACATGTATATATACATAGTATATATAATTAAGGATCGGTTAAATAGAGAGGTGTAAGTAAAGGATTCTTCTTCTTCATCTTCTATTACTACTACTACTGATGCTGTTTGCTAAAAGCTAAAACAACAGGTACAGACAACAGGTACAAAACAGCTACAGAAGTATGTGAAAACCTGTTTGGCCTCTAGACCTGGCCCGGAAAAAAAAGCACAAAAAACCAAAACAGAACGAAAAACACTAGCAGAGACTAAATAATCAAGGAGAACTGAGCCGGCAGTTCATATTGCAGTTTGCAGTATCAGCGGAGCTGATACGGATGGTGACGACAGGTAAATCGTGGCTGAACACATTGGAGTCTAATCGTAACTTGAGTCCATCACATCGGGTCTATATTGCCGCTACAGCGGTGACTCATAGCTACTGGCAGTGAATCACACACGAATTATTGAGCTCACTGAGATCCTGCCATCTTTGCTTTCTCACTCTGCTCTCACTTTTCTTTTCTTTTTTCTTTCTCTCCTCACTTGTGTTTGAGTCCGTCAGTCCACTCTCTGCCTCTCAGCTTCGTCATTTACTGTAATGGTAGTAAGGGCAGGCTCAGGGTGTGTGTGTGTGTGTGTGTATGTTCTACATTATTGATTCCCTCTGAGCCCAGACCAGGCAGTAATCTGTGTAATCTGCATTCCGAAATCTGATTGGCTGGCCGCTGTCATGCCTCGTTACCTAATAACGCAGGCCCCTGCTGATTGGAGGCTGCAAGATCCCTCATTAGGGATTCATGATGATACAGACTGAGGTAACACTACTGATCGGGGAGGTGATGTCACCTCACCTGAGCAATCTGGTTGGCCCAAACTGACCCACAGACCCAAAGAGATGGATGGATGGATGGATGGATGGATGGATGGATGGATGGATGGATGGATGGATGGATGGATAGATACAGAGATAGATACAGAGATAGATAGATAGAGATAGAAATAGATATTTTTAAGTCTAATATTAGTAACTGTGGTAGTAGTATTTTATTTGTTTTATTAAAATAGATACTAGTAATAATGTCTGTAACAGAACCACTATTTATTGTAGCAGCGTTACTAGTAGTACCATACAGTCTGAGTAGTACTCATACTAGTGGCAAATGCAATAAGAGCAGTAGTATTCGTTCTTGTAGTACTGCATGTTGTAGTCCCTTTGCAGTATGAGTAGTAATAGTATTTACAGTAGCAGTAGTAGTACTAACTGTGCAGCAGTATCAGGAGTTACAACAGAGTATTAGCAGTGCAAGGAGTAAGTGTTGGTAGTTTATGAGCAAAACGTAATTTACAACACCGTAAAGTGAAGCTGAGATAATCTCATGTTTCATCGTGGTAAAATGGAATGTGTTTGGTCATGAACTCCTCATCTGGGCTCATGAACTCGAGCAAACCTGAAAGGTGAAGGGTTTTTTACGGCGAACTCGAACGTAAACCCGCTGAGTCACTGTGTGACGGTGGAAAGTTTTGTGAGCAGCCCACACACACCCGAGAAGATCAGCACAGATCCTCTCTCTCTCTCTCTCTCTCTTCCCCTTCGAGAAACTGTCCCGCTGAAAGGAGAATTTCAAACACCGACCCGCACAGCAGGCCCCGCGGCGATCACGATCAAACCCGGTGCCAGCTCAGAGACGGCATCGGGTCGTGTCGCTCGGCAGGTTTGGCAGAGAGCTTGGTTTGGCCGATGGTCCCGGTTGCAGCAATACGGGTACGATACCACACAGGTACTGGTGTACGGTGGAATATTAAAACTAGAAAAAATGAACAGATTTGAAAAACACATTTCTGCCCTTTGGGGGCTGCTTTATTTGACATGTATTCACATCTTAGTTTTTCAACTACCTGTTCCCATCCGTTACGTGCAGCATTTCCACTTTTGGAATATGGATCAGTGGTTCAGACGTGAGCAGCATCACGTAGCACCACACAGCGCTAAAAGCACCGGCGGCTCAGATTTTCAGCTCAACAACAGGGGGATTTCCAGCCCTGGGCCACAAACTGGGCAAAGACGATCGCTCACTGTGGAGCAAGAACAAACAGCACCACGACAAAAGTTCAAACTGTGACACGCAGTCATGTGGTTCTGGCTAATTTGAGCCGAACCTGTTTTTGCTGTGTTGAACGTGACTCCGTCCAGCAACGCTTTCATGGAAAACTGCGTCACCGCACACAGTTACTCAGCAAATAAAAGGCCTTTTTTAATGGAACAAAGCCTCCATTCTGCCGCTCCAGATGATCTGGCATGTTTATGTGGGGCTCATGCTCTATTTCAGGCCGCAAAAAATTATTTCGTCAGCGCGACTGGCCCTGTGGCACATCTCATACCCGACTATAGGACAGTCAGCAGGGGGGTGTTGTCAGTTTTCAGCATCTGCGAGGCAGAGTGGGTCACAAGGTCACGAGGCTGCAGCTGCTTGGCAGCTCTGTGACGAAATTTTGTGAAACTTACTGGAGGTCAGACTCATCAGACACACTGTGTTTCAAACCACATGGCGTTTCTCATCATGTGGCTGCTTATTAACCATCTGACTGACAAAGTGTATCTGTGTGTGTGTGTGTGTGTGTGTGTGTGTGTGTGTGTGTGTGTGTGTGTGTGTGTGTGTGTGTGTGTGTGTGTGTGTGTGCGCGCGCTCTTGAACCTATCTTTGCGAGGACCAACTAAACATTCAGATCTTGGCAGTGACAGTTTTATTCTCTTTTTGCAAAGTATGGAAATTTTGGCTGCTCCTTCCTTCTTCAAAAGGCTGTTTGAGGGTCAAAGTTTCAGGGTCAAGGTTGGAACTAAGGTTGGGTTAACGGTTAGGTTTTTTCGGTGGAGAGGCTTGGGAATGCAGTATTTCACCGGGTCCCCACAAAGTCTGTTCACGGTTGTTCACGTTGTCGGGACTCGCCTCCTATTCGAGGACAGAAAGCAGGTCCCGGCAGGGTAAACCATTAAAGTTTCAGGGGTTATCCTCGAGATTTTTGGCTCAGTTTAGGAATAAGGTTAGGTTAAGATTGGTCTCCAGGGAATAAATGTACTGTATGGCAATTTAGTGTCCTCTTCACTGGCAGAACAAATGTGTGTGCACGTGCGAGCATCTAGGTTCCGGTCATGACGAAAGGTGACCTCAACAACACGCATCTATCAATGTGATGAATGTCCTCCTGTATTTTGTCTTTCTTACAGATTGCAAAGTAAAATGCGAACACAAAAAAAAAGTCTCCAAACCTCAGTTAAAAATTGACCTAACTGGTGTGACCTTGTGCCTCTAACTCTCTATTACTAACTGTACGTTTGTGGCAGGTTGTAACATCTTCTACTGTTGTTAAACTGGAACAACATTGCTGTATTTCTGACCTCTTGCCCGTGATGAGCCTGTGTTTTTTTTTGCCGTCTGTATTTTTCTTCTCATCAGGATTGATGAGATTGATTTACAATAAAATGCGAGCCATCACCGAGACGCTGAAACTCTCCAGTGAAACCAGGAGGGAGACTCATTTCAGTGTTAGCAGTCTCTTTGTGACACCACGCCTTTTAAAAGAAAGAGAAAAGCTGATACATCACTTTCTTTGAATTTAGGCCTAATTTACATGTCAGATTAGAAGATTGTTTCGCTATTAGTCACGAGAAAAAATTTCCTGTTCAGGGATTCTTTAGCAAGTCTTAATTCTGTAATTCGGCTTTAATTATGTAATGATTTTAAGACCGTCGAAACTATGCCTTTCACAACACACGGCTGCAGCCTAACTCAGTGTGAGTTAATATTATTCTTTTTACCATTTCATGGATCCGCCCACCAATGGGGTTAAAAAAAAAAAAAAAAACACACACACACACACACACAAAAAAAAATAAAAAATAAAACAGCTCTTCTTCAGTCGTCCTTATAAGGTAAAATGTCAGAGGGTCAGGAGAGAAGATGAAGTCATCTTTTGAGTCACACTTAACCAGGAAGAAAATGAATGTCATCACATATCCAAGCACAAGCACACACACACACACACACACACACACACACACACACACACACACACACACACACACACACACACACACACACACACACACACACACACACTCCCACACACTCCCACATACACATACTCCCACACACACTCCTCCCTCCTTGCACTCTTTTAAAATTACAGTCTTAACCGTTTTAAACTCGTCAATTCAACTTTCTGAGCCTCAATAATACTAAAACGGGGAATATAATAAATCAGTAATGCTGTTTTGATGCCTACTCATCTATGTCTCAGCTGCTGCGTTGACCCTTGCACTTGTTTGCAACATCTCGTTTGTTTTCAGTTCTGCTGATATTTGTCGGCAGGTTTCCCTCCCCCTCATTGTTTGCCCTTCTTGCCCCCTTTGTCCTGATAAGAACCTTTGCTAACAGCTTCTTCAAAGCTCCGCTGAGAATTATTTTTGTCCCTGCAATCAAACTTGAAGGGGATGTCTGCGGGGAAAATATGGCCTGCGAGGAAAAAACGTTTTTAAATGGCAAAAATACAGGAGCATATACTGTACATGAACATCATACACTGTAAATCAACGAGAAGAGGGATTGGACATTTATCAGCCTGAATTCAATATGTAAAATTAATAATCGTGAAAATGTCTCACGCAAATGAAAAGTGACGTTATAAAGTTGGTTAAATAAAGTGTCGGACCCACTATGACCACGGTTTAAGAGAGAAGACATTAACCTCGCGTGCAGATTTCATGTGATTGATAAATCTATTCTTTTTAACAGGCGATTGATCTAGTGATTGAATCATTTCAGCAGAAAGCGGACGCCATCTGACTCAGACGGAAACTGCGTCTCAGTTTAGAAGCTGAAACTTCTGGAGAATACGATCCAGTGGAAATGTGTCCAATGACCCACAGCGCAGACTGAAACAGAAATGACACGGTCGAGCCCTCACAGGGGACCAACACAAAGGACGTGCGCAGGTGCGCCCCCCTTAAGACCTGTCAAGTAAAGTATTACATTTCTCGACAAGATCATCCGTCAAACTGTGCTGTGGCGTTGAACCACAAAACGTAACGCACAACTGGAAAACAGGAACGGGTTCATGAGTGCGTATCATATTTGTCTTACGATTACATCAACTCACAACTACCTGACTCATTCTCTGAATTTAAAATCAAAACATCTTCTCAGCTAACCCTAGTTGGTATCCTTAAACAAATTCATCTATAAGCTAACTAACCTCATACATAACTGGAAAACAGTGCAAGGACACTCTCGCTTTATAGCAAAACTTTCTCCAACCCTAATCCTAATTATTAACCTTAATAAACCTATTAATACTGAAATGAACCTTGAAATAATCATCTTTTTTTTTTTTGAGTGCTGGCAAGGTGTTTAATTTGTTTTTAAAAAAATAAAATAAAATCCAGCTTCTCTAACCTTTAAGCTATCATTAGTTATATAATAATAAATACTATTTAAACTTTAGACGATGGGTAAAAGAAAAAGCTCGGCAACAACTTCAGTCCGACTTGTTGCTATTTTTCTAACTGCCACAAAACAGAACTCCAGAAAACGGCAACACAGAATAAGTCTTGTCACCCTGTCAGGTAAAAACACTGGATGTTACACACAATTTGTTACATGTTAAGTAGTTCCCATCGAAACCCAAACGTAATGAAACTGTAAATAAATTATCCAATGCAGAGTTCCCGTCCTTCAATCACGTCCATCATCAAGTCAATCCACAAAATAAATCTCAACAAAAACAAATGTTTTTCTCAAGGATTACAAGAGCACACGCACACACAGACACACGCACAGACAGACAGACAGACAGACAGACAGACAGACAGACAGACAGACAGACAGACAGACACACAGACACACACACACACACACACACACACACACACACACACACACACACACACACACACACTTCCTTCCCTTCACTGCAAAGAAGAGTACATTTCCTAGAGACTTGCCTTACCCTAAAATTGAATGATTTAATTTAATTTACAATTTAGGGACTTGCTTTTTGTCCCCAAAAGGAAGTCAAGTCCCCAGAATGTGACGGTGTTAACCAGAGTTACGTCCCCCACAACATGAGTTTTTGTCCTGTTTATGTTTTAGTCCTTGATTGTCAGTATAAACACTGTGACAAACCTGTTTGATTTGGGTTTTTTTTTTTTTTTTTTTTTTTTTTTTTTAAATTGTACAACTGTTGATGTCAAGTCCGGCTCCTCCATAAACACAACACTGGAAACAAATGATTGTCTTTGGAATCACTCACCCAGGTTGACTTTATGAAATTTCCATTTTAGAAAATATTGTCTTCCATGAAATTCATAAATGACTTATTATAAAATAGAGTCATCATTTTCCAAGACCTGTGTTTTCCAATATGCTGGATCTTATCTTATGATGAATCTGTTTCCTGCTGCAGCAGGGCGCCCCCTGTTGACACAATAGTCTCCTGTCATCTGTTGAATAATTAAAGCATCCAAGTAAAAGCTTTTCACATATTTAACCAAAAGAATTTGTAGTTTGGGCTTTTAAAAGCAAACACTTGCACAGAGAAAGGAAACACAAAATGCACAATTTATATGAAATCACCTTTTACGTTTATTATCTCGAATAATTTGCTACAAACGTACATTTCAGCTGTCATTCGGGACATTATGCTTCAAAAGGCATAACGCCATTGGTTACATACAGAGTTTTACATTCTCACCCGACTTTGTTCGTTATTTAACCCAGGAATCTGGAACGAAGTTAGCAGAACTGGCACCTGATGTTTTCCCACCTCCTGAGAAGGAAACTGCTAACGTGCACACCCGTCCTGACAAAACCGTCATCCACAGACAAAGACTGAAGGAGGTGCACAAGCTGCTTTCAGGTAAGTCCCGACAGGTACAACAGTGGTTCAAGCCTTTTTTTTTTTTAAATTTTTTCCCGTTTAACGAAACTGAGAAAAAGATTTGCTTGATTTTATTCTTTTATCACTGGACTCGTACGACTGGTCAGAAGATTTTAGCAGCTGGGAGTTTTATCCATTCAAGACCTGAACTCAGTTCATCAACTAAAACTGATTTAGCTTGGGCCGAATAAAACCTCTGGAAGTAAATCTCATCATTTTACTATGGAGTTCCCGATGGGCAGCTGAGTGAGCAGTCAGTTGCCAAAAAAAGCAAAACCAAAACAACAACCTTTAAATTCATAGCAAATGATCCGGATCTGCCCCAAAATTTACCCCTTGCTCCCCTGGCCCAAGCCCCATCCCTCCACCGAGTTCAGTGCAAATTGGTTCAGTGTTTTTTTCTGTAATCCCGCTGACAAATAAAGACACGCCCGAAAACATAACCTCCTCGGCAGCGGTGAAAAATCTCCATTACCTCACAACGTGGCCCCACCTGTGTGAAACTGAGGCGAGATAAATCAGTAGCAAACACTATTTGGGCCAGATCTGTCAAGCGTACTGAAGTAATGCTCCGAAGGGTATTTTCACTGTGATTACAGGTACCTGGAATGACACAAAGTACCTGTAATCAAAATACAAACGCTGAAAAGTTTAGATAAGTAGTGTATGAAATTAGAAAATGAGTGAATGACAGCACAGATTTCATGAGCGAAAGCCGTCACTGAACGATCAGTCTGCTCGGCTGAAACTAGCAGTTGGGATATAATACAATACTCTCACCTCGTCTCACTGACTCAGACTTGTCGGCTAAATGGGTGACTCCTAATCCTGCCCTTTGCTCTCTGCATATTTTCCGTCTCTCCCTGCTCTAACCCATAGGTGATTAGTTGAACCGGGTGTGTTAACCAGCTCTCCGCTGGCCGAAAACACCTGATTTATGCTTAGCTAATCAGACGCTGGTAGACCGGGAAGGGTCAGAAAAACATGCAGCACTTGGGTTTGGATAGGGGCAGGGCTGAGAACCACTGTGCAGTTTACAGAGATGTCCCAGTTTTCATGGCTTTGGAGAACAGTCCTGTATTTAAGGCTGCAACGATTAGCCGATTGATCGACCGACAGAAAATCAACTGGCAACCGTTTTGGTCATCAAATAATCGTTTTAAGGAAATTATTATATCGGAGATGCCACCTGGGTCTGTGGGAAATTCTAAAACGGGCATTTTTCACTATTTTCTTGCATTTTACAGACAAAACGATTAATCGAAAAAATAATCTGCAAATTAATCGATAATGAAAGTAATTGTTGCAGCCCTACGACAAATAACACTCTAAATTCTTTTCTGCATTTCAAAAGTCACACGCACACAAATTCAGCGTGGAACTGAATGAGAAGGGGAAACACTGTCCTACACACTGAAGGATTTCTTTCCTAAAAACAATTTTCTGCCAGTTGTGAGATAAATAATAATCATGGCGCTCGCTCCAACAAAATTATTGTCGTCATTAAAGTAAAACTTTGGATGTTATTAGCAGTTTTAGGATGCAAACCAGGATGTGATACCAATACTGATACCAATCACATAGAAATTTGGATTCAATTAAAAAACAGCAGGAAAAAAAAAATGGAATGAAAGTCTTCATATAAAAAGGGAAAGGACGAGTGTGCAGGAGGGTTCCCACAACAGCTGAAGAAGAGTGACACCTGCTGGAACGCCAGAAAAACAGAATTTGAGACTTGAGTAAATGCTCCAAAACACCAATTTATAGACTGAAATCCTGATGGAACTCTGTTTCCCAGAACATTTTTAAGTCTGCATGTCCTCTTATTTTTGGATGTTTTATTTTTTTTTTTTTTTTTTTTTAATTTTATTCTGCACCAGAAGAAGTGCAGTTTTCTTTCGTTTGCACAAAGAGCAACTAGACATAACATTGGCTGGACTGATACGAGTTTGTTTAAAACAGTGTTTTATTAACATAAGACCGTGTCCCCCGAAAGTCATGGACATCTGGTAAGTTGCTGTTCTGACTACATAGTTAATTTGGAATTAATCACTGATGCCGGCTCACTCTTTGATAGTCGTGTTTTTAGAAGTTGTAATATCCCCCAAGTAACCCACAAGCTGCTGCAGATTTTTAACCACCGTCAAAAGAAAAAGCCAAAAATTCTCAAATTTAAAAACACTGAATATCACCACCGTAACCGCATCGGCCCCCATTGGTTCACACACCCCTTTACCACCTGGATTAATTTATTTTAAAAAATGGAAATCTAACACATTGCAAACCCTCGTGATCTCCAAACACACGGCCAAAGTGCAGACCGAACAGCTGGAGACATGAACAGACACGAAACATAGCATCCTAAAATCCGTCATATCAACCAATTGAACTAATGTTGCTTCGGTATCATCTTGTCTGAATACACGGAAATCGGCTCTTAACGGTAGCGCCTGATCCTTCAGTGCGCTCTTTGACAGTTTCAGTTTTTCCCCGCTTATTTCCCACGTCTCAGAGTAAATTAAAATGACATTACCAGGTTAAACAAGACTCTTGTTCCCATGATGCAGTGGTCCCAGGGATTACCACAGGCTCTGCTGTGACTACAAACCCGTCGCAGATCTTTTCCCCCTCTAATACTTCAGTAATCCATCATGGCGCTGTTCACAGAGGGGACACAGACGCTCCCTGTGAATGGACGTTTTCGCCACAAATCTTCCCGTCACAGAGCGAAAAGTCCGCAAGATGCCGAGGAGAAAAGTGTCTCACAGAGGAGGATGAGGGGTAAACAGCCCAAGGTTTTCATCTTTTCTGTTTGCACCCACCTCTTCTTCTCCTCCTGATGGGTTGACTATTTCTGCAGATCCTGCGGCGTGCTGAAGGTCTCGTAGACGTTGGCTGCAAACTCCTTCACCTGGTCGTTCAGCAGCAGGTCCTGCGGAGAGACAAACAGGAAGTCAGTGATACTTACTCAAAAGTAATATACAAAGAAGAAAAGACTGACGATATTGGTTTTTGCTTTTGGTTTCTTGTATGTTTTATGATGAATTTGTTTGTAACTGGAACATGATCTTAGGTTATGACTCAGCAGACAGAAAGAAAGAGAGAAAACTGAACCCAAAGCAAACAGACAGTGACCTTTGGGTTTTCAGATGACTGAGCCCATCTGCTGGTTTGTGCCAGCAGTGGAGATTTGTTTGACTGCATCTGGGGGGTGACTGACCAATGCACCACTTAAAGCACTTGGGTTACACAATTTTCCAGAGCTCAAAGTGACGTCACCAGATGTTTGTTTTGTCCAAACCAACACTCCGCTATAATGAAAGGAAAAGCAGCAAATTCTCCTCTTTGAAAAGCTGGATCCATAAAATGTTTGGCCTTTTTGACTGAAAGACTGAAATTGCCAAAACAACTATTGAAATATCAGCCCATTCGTTTTCTGTCGAAGAGCGAATCGATTATTCGACTAGTTGTCGCAGCTCTGCACGCAAGGACGTATGAACAGATGAAAGCGTCTCATTCCGGAGTAAATCCACCCGATGCAGGTTTCTCCGTCCCTCCACTGAGATGTTTGTTTGTCTGAACAAAGAAAACCGAGGGCACGTTGGTGGCTGAAGCCTGGTTTTACCTGAACAAAGTGGCTGGGAGTCTCACTGCAGATGGTGTTGATCTGACCGTTGATGATAGGGATGATCTTCGCCAGCGGCAGACTGACTGCAGACAGACTGGACGCACACACAGACAGACAGACAGACAGACAGAGGGGTCACGCTGAGGTCAATTTCAACTTCCCGCTCGGACTTCGTTTTCCATGTCCGGCAGGAAAGTTAAAAAAAAACAGAATCGCAAACATCACCAGCAAAGTGATGAAAAACTGTTGATGTGTGGCCATTGATCAGTTTGCTGGTATTGAGACACAAGGTAACGTGAATAGATTTTACAACACTTTAATATGGTACACTGTCGTAAAGTGCACCACTAGAGTCAAACTATTAATGGCTGTAATATATTAAAACAAAAAATACAAAAGAAACAAACAAAAAAATGCACATAGCGTATTTTTCAAAAATAAATATTACCCGTGTCCCAAACCGATACTATATGCAAAATCAGGTTTTCAATATGTTGTGTGTTCACAATGCAAAAGTGACAAAATACACTCAGTACACATACTAAACATGCTCGATTTTTAATGCTGAAAACGCTGAAATAAATTGCGGGAGTTTTGATAAATATTTAGAATGACATTAGATAGAGAACCAACGTCGCTCGTATGGTAAAATTTCCTGTTAGTATAAAATGTTAATTATTTTCTATGCTTGAACTAAACACTTAAAGGACCAGTGTGAAGGATTTAGGGGGATCTATTGGCAGAAATGGAAAATACTACACATAACTATGTTTTCATCAGAGCTTAATCACCTGAAACTAGGAATCGTTCTCTTTTCGTCAGCTTAGAATGAGCCTTTCATATCTAGATAGGGAGCGGCTCGTCTTCCACGGAGCCCGGCATGTTGCACCAACACGTTTCTACAGTAGCCCAGAACGGACAAATCAAGCGCTGACTCTAGAGGGCGCCTTTAGTATCTTTACGTTACCTGGAGGCCGCCGTGGGTCCTCCTACATGCCTGGAAAGGGAGGGGTGAGGGGTATTCAGGTGGTTGCAGTCTGCAACCTCAACACTAGAGGGCACTAAATCCTACACACTGGCCCTTTAAAGCAACATGTGTATACAGTACAGATTAGTATGTAGTATGGAACTGGGACACGCTGACTATTATTGATCAGCGTGTTTGCCAGTCGAGCAGCTCACCTATCAGGTGCACAGCTGGTGGCGGAGTCACCAGGAGGCGGGCGGAAGAACTCGGCCAGGTTGTCAAGGAGACGAGAGAAACCCCGGTTCAGGCAGGCGTTTAGGACAGTGGTGAAGTCTGGACTGCAGTCACACAAATCCACACATCAGAAACACAAAGCTCACAAATGTAAATACATGCAAGTTAAAAATGACGGTGGCGTTTACCTGTCCAACATGTCTCTAGTCTCGTTTAACAGTCTGATGGTCAGAACGTCGTTTTCTGTCAACCCACACGCCTGGACAGAAGAGAAGCTTTGTTACATACTGTGGTGCGGTTTTGTTAAACACTGCTTTCAGTGGCACTGTACGTGTAGCAACCTGGTCGGCGAGCGCGTTCTCGTCGTCGGCCAGCAGGTACCAGGACAGTGACCGCTCGGAGCCGGCCTCCACCTCCGCTCTGATCCAACTCAGCTGCTGCTCCAACTCCAGCAGGGACAGACTCTGCTTCAGAGACACCCTGGAGACACACACACACACACACACCCAAAGTTTGGATGTCAACAACAGATAAGTCCACAAAGACAGAAGGGCAGCTTGAAAACTAGAGCCAAAATAATCAGTCAACAAACAAGTTGGTTAATTGACAATTACCGGCAGCAATTTTAATAAGAAGGAAAAAATGTCAAACATTCCTTGGTTCCAGCATCGTAAATGCAAGGATTTGCTGTTTTTTTTCCTGTTTTATATCACTGTCAATTAAATATCTTTGGGTTTTGGACCATTGGCCAAATCTGAAGACATCAGCCTAGACTCTGGGAACTTCCGAAGGAAATTTTTAACTATTTTCTGATTTTTTTCATAGACTAAATGATTAATACATCAATCAAAAAAACAAAACAAAACATCACTGAACAGATGGACAATGAAAATAATTATTAGGGTCCAGACACTCACCCTCCCAGTGAGTTCTGTACGGCTTTCTTCACCACCGTCATCAACTCTGTCAAACCTGAACAGAGACAGAGAGAGAGAGAGAGAGAGACAGAGACAGAGACAGAGAGAGAGAGAGAGAGAGAGAGAGACAGAGACAGAGACAGAGACAGAGAGAGAAGTCACTGGAGGAGTCTTAACGTTGTGCTGCCAGACTGAGGTAAACAAAGATGAGCAGGGTCAGACAGTGACGTGCACTTCTGTGATCGTAGTGCGTCTGTGCATCCTACCGTCTCCTAGTAGATGCTGGATACTGGACAGGTACTGCTGCTGGACGTCTGGTGGAGCAAGAGGGGTCTGGAAGAAGACACACGTCACACACACAAACACACACACACACCCATGTAAACGAGCATTAAATGTCTTCTCCTACACTTGCTGTGTCCTCTGTTTTTGTTCGCACAGGGTTTTCCTTTCTGTTTTTCCATAGCAAACCAAATACAGTTGTGTATAAAATTCTCTGCATCGGGGTCAAGTGGTAGCAGACGTTCACGCTGTATTCTTACAGTTCTATATGTGAAAGGAGCTTAGGAAAGCCTCACTGTGTTCCTCACCGTTCCGTTCTTTCCAACAGAGTTGTCCAGGTACAGATATCCTCCGATGATGTTCAGCTGGACCCTCAGTAAAACGACCAGCATGCAGGTGCTGTACACTGCAACAATGGTGCGGGTGAAACCTGAACAAAACAAGGGGTTTTTTGCGATCAAACATTGGGTCTCGAATCTCAAATCAAAAAATAAAAACTTAAAGTTGGCAATCCTTCGCACAGCAAAGTAATTTATGAGACTTTACACACTGTACAGGATGTTTTAGTGATGTCTGAGGGGAAGAACAGAACTTACTGATGATCTTTAAATCTTCCCAGACCTCCAGTTTATTGGCCGGTCTGTGAGATGACGTGAGAGAAGAAAAAGCGGCATTACTGTCGGTTCTACATCATCGAGACTGGGCCACATTGCGCTTTACAGTTTTATTTCACTACGTGCAGTAATGTAAGACTTTCAACTTGGATGTTTACTGCAATAACAACATCTGAAAAAAGGTGATAAACTGGCATATTTTGGGTAAAAATACTGACTATAGAAAAGAAATCTATTCTGTCTTTTAACATGAGAATGTGTAGAATTGTGCGTGTAAGTGGACCAGAAATAGATTGAATCCACTGATTCTAAAAGTAAAAGGAACTTCTTCTCACTTGGTCTTGAGTAGTGCAGTGAGACTTTCTGAGTTGAGTTGATTGACGATGGCTTCTCTCAGTGGAGGGAGCATGGACAGCACTGTGACACACACACAAACACACACACACACAGTACAAACAGTCAAATCAGAAATGTTTTGTGCCGAGTTGAGCAAAGTTTCACTTGTAATTTTCCACTGATATTAAGAAAAACAAAAAATTCTAATTAGTTTATTATTCAGGAGAACGAGTGTATAGTGGTTACCGGTCATGTTGCAGGTCCTCTGGTTGCTTTCGAAGTGGAACTGCCTTCTTGCCTGAGCAATGTACTCCGTCGCCTCCTTCTCCTGGAGCTCCCTGATCTTCTTCTGGGCATATTTACCCAGGAAGTACACCCCTGGGGATCACCAACACATAAGAAGTAGTGGTAACTAGTATGAAGCACAGGAAATAATCCTCAAACTTCAAACACACTTTGAGATGAGTCTGAATTTCGCTTAAAAGTCACAGAGAATTCGGTTAGAGCTAAAATGTATGTTTTGCAATAGAAGCTGCAAAAGACATATACTTTTAGCAGTACATTTAAATTTGATTATTTTCATGCCAAGAAAAAAAAAAAGCCTAAAGTTAAAAATAGTTTCACCAAGTCACTTTTATTAATTACAAAATTGTCCTCAAACATACTGATAAATAGGATCCCATGTGTTAGACTGGAAACATTATCTGAATGCCAAAAACATCTCCCGTCCGAAAACTTTCAAAGGCCTTAATAATATTTAAGAAATCCACAAACTCTGAATGACCTCCAGTGTCTGGTGAATGCTGCAGATGCCACTGCGTGATTAACTATCACAGTTTACCACAAAATAATTAGCTACGTGAAAAGACAACACGACTAGTCAGCCTGCAGTTTCCATAAAGCCACATGAGATAAACCGCAAACACCTACTGGTCAGCAGTTCAGTCAAAGCCAGTGTTTACCTGCAATGCTTCATTCTCGCCCTGCACTAAGCGGCTTAGTGATAACTTAATATGTTAACAATTAGCCTCCCTCCATCCGCGCCAAACTTCATTCAATTTTTCTGGAAAATTAAAAAATGCCTTCCTTAGAAGCAAACCCGCAAATAAACATGTTTATTGGATCGTCGCAAGTCATTTTTAAACTCGGTATACAAACGACTAACTACGCAACGTTAATTTTGGATAAATATAACTTTTCTCATCTGGTCTTGCCACAGATCTTTTTCTGTAAAATACAACCGTTGGATGGTTGAGACCCGCAGATATTTTTTGGAAATTCTGCCGCTTGGTGGAGAAAATATATGCCGAATTAAAAAAAAACAACCCTATTGATTCATAGTTACTCTTGAGACATATCTTGCCAGGCATTCGCCTTTACTGGGAAGAGAAACGAAATACAATTTCTAGATTATGCAGCGGAGCCTGGCGTGTGGCTAGGATCTACTATTAGCACAGTAGCTAACAGGAACACGTTACCTCCAACTAAAGCTCCGGCGAAAATAAATTTTCTTTTGTGGCGCTTAACAAAATTCCAGGCAGACGAAAACATCCTCGGGCAATTACGGGTTCACGAACAATGACTCCAAAAAAACACTCTGGACTTTTAAATTTGTCCGGACTATTTTACGGACATGTTATCTGAAGAGTTTCTGCTGGTTAGCATTGCCTTGCTAACATGCCAACTGTCAAAAAAAGTGCCCGATCAAAGTGAGCAGAGTAAACAAAATAAGTTCCGGCCCTCAATTAAAAAATAAAACACGAAATGAACTCATATTGCACATTATTTGGCATATTAATTTATACTACCACTATAAACTTTTCATAACGATTTAATTTAATATTTAAATAAATTTTTATAACGCACTAAAATGTAGTTAGAAGCAGGTATAAGGACATTTCAACTGTTTATTAAAGTGCAGTATTTGTCAACAGTTATAATAGAGCCCATGAAGACATATATATATGAATGCACCTGTATTTTACTATACTATCATTCATTATTTTTTTATACAGCAGCCTCCATTTATGTGTGTCCACGGGAGGAGTTGTTGACAAATACATTGCTAAACGTTTACAGTATATCTGCTTACAACTGCCATAATGTCTTTTATTTACCATTTATTCCATATTTATATGCTGCTTATACATGCTAAATGTATAAGCCTAAATTAAGTTTGAGGCAAATCGATAAAACCCTAAAAAAAAAAAAGTCATAAATGCGGCTTTTATTTTATAGTAATATTCCCTTACATCCGGTCGACATCTAGTCAAGTGTAATCAAACTGACGCATCGAAAACATCGGCAAGGTGCCATCGAGGAGGTCGACTGCTCATGTCTGGGAGCGGTCCGTCCAATATTATCTTCCCCCTTCCCGTGTGAGTGCGTGACACACGTACGTACGTTACAGAGAGTGAGTAAACGCGGGCAGACAACCTACGGAGTGTCGTCGGAATGAGGCTGATATGAGTTTTATTCAAGTCAGGCAGCAGTCGCAGTCGCCAATGGGAACGCAGGGAGAAAGCGGAGCTGCCTCCGCGGAGAGCTTTTACCCGAGCGATGAAGACACCGAGACGTGGATGGCCAACGCGTTTGACATGGTGGGTAAATACAGACGCAGTGATCGACAGGTCAGTCAGTCAGTCAGTCAAAGCTTCAACCGGATATCTTCGGCAGGGCACCATATAGGAGCGAAAATCCACGTTGGGAAATTAAAAGTTTTGCTTCAGGGAGAGGTTCCTCTCGCCACCCATTAAGCCAGTGTCTCGTGTCAAGTGTTAAAAGGTGCCTTAAAGTGTTGTTTAGTCTTTACAAAGCAAAATGTGGGGAGAAAATTCAAGTATTCAAGTATTTGTCCTTCTGCATTTTTGTTCAGTCGCCGGTCTGTGGCGTCCTGGTTATGACTCGGGTTTATGGAGTGTCCCGGTCTGTCATGGCGTCATGGCGGTCATGAACCTGGACACCGAACGCGTGAACGTTGCCCCGTGCTAATTTCGTGTAAACGTGTTGCTGCAGGCCCGAGGTGCCCTGGAGAATGGAGAGGTGCCCGTCGGATGCCTGATGGTCCACAACAACCAAGTCGTGGGCAGGGGACGGAACGAAGTCAACGAGGCCAAAAATGTAGGAAAAAAATGAAGAAAGTGCCGTGTCTGTGTTTTAAACGATCCACCCGTTTTTTACGGGCGAGAAAACACGAGCTCGAGACTGCTGCGGACATCGCAGTTCAGCATGAAATCAAACTCCCTCTTCTTTTGTTCTTCGTGTCATTAGAAACACGAGCTTGCGTGGTCTCTCCAAACACTCGTGGGCTCCTACAGCAGTAGCTGCCCACGTCGAACCTCACATTGGGGGGCTAACAAATCCAGGGCCATTTGGTCCACATTGCACATTTAATCACAGGGAAACTCGACCTGCTTTGCGTTGAGCTACTTAGAATTTCAAATTGCGTCTTTCTTGACCACTTGTGCTTTTGGGATTTGAAGCTCGACTAATGGATATTTCTAACTGGTACAGACATTTTATCCAGTAAAAACACTGGGAAGCTCTCACCTCTTAAAACGTGAATTTTTCTGAGGGAGTTTGGTGCTCGGGTTTTCTCCAGCTCAAAGAGAAGATGACACCTAAGCGCAACACACTGTAATGCTCCTGGGCACGTGTTCGCGCGTGGTGCTTTTCAGGCCACTCGCCACGCTGAGATGGTGGCTCTGGACCAGCTCCTGGACTGGTGTCGCCGTAGCAACCTGGATGCGAGGAGCGTGTGCGAGCGAACCGCCCTGTACGTCACCGTGGAGCCGTGCATCATGTGTGCTGCTGCCCTACGCCTGCTCAGTATCCTCTCGGCCTGTGTGTGTCTGTCTGTGTGTGTGTGTGTACTGTATATGTGTCGCGTGTGCGAGCACTGTTCCTTCACCGTCTGCCAGATATCCCGGTGGTCGTGTACGGCTGCAGGAACGAGCGGTTCGGAGGCTGCGGTTCGGTTCTGGACGTTTCCTCGGCGAACTTACCTCAGACTGGGACCACATTCAAGGTGTGTGTGTGTGTGTGTGTGTCCCTGGTGTCTTTGTATCTTTGTCTAATTGCTGTTTTTTTTCATTTGCGTGCGAGTGCGTGTGTTGTCCTACGCCTGTGCTTGTGTGTTGAGGCCCGGGATGTTGTCCGGACTCTCCGGAGGAGTGACCAGTGCTCGGGGGAATCACACGCTCACCCGTCACACGTGGATGCAATGTCCGGGTGTCCACATGCTTTAGTAGCGCGCAGCGTGAATGACTGTGTGTCCGTGTGTTTAGTGTGTTTCAGGTCACAGAGCCGAAGAAGCTGTAGAGATGCTGAAGACTTTCTACAAACAGGAGAATCCAAATGGTGATTAGAAACCATCTGCTCTTCTTTTTTTCCTCCCTGTCTATTTCCTCCCTTATTTTTCTGATTTCCTCTCTTTCTCATCTCTCCTCATTTTGTTCCATCTTTTCTTGCATTTTTTCTTTCTTGTTTCTCATTTTTGACCCTTTTTTTCTCATCTCCTCTCCTAATTGTCTCCTTTCAGTCACACCTCTTTTCATCTTTCTCCTTCTTCATCATCTTTTTGCCTTTTTCTTCTCAGAGTTTTAAGTTTTATTGAGCTGTTTTCCAAAATTCCACAGGGACACTTCATTTCTTTACTACTATCTCCTTTTACGTTCTCTCTTTCCTTTTTATTTCCTATTTTTCTGCAGTTTTTTTTAGCTTTTCTTAACTAGTCTTTGTTTTATTTTTCTTTGCTGTGATTTTTACTCTTTTTCTTTTCCTCCATTTCTGTTCTTGTCCTCTTTTTGTCTTCTCTTCTTGTTTTTTCTTTTCCTCTCTGTAACAATATTGTACTTCCTGTCTGTTTCAGCCCCAAAACCCAGAACCAGGAAGGACTGAGATTTTCCAGACGTTTGAGTTGTAGATTTACTTTTTATATTTCTTGTATTTACGTTTCTGTATTTTGCAATTTAATAAACGATGTTATGAATAATTTTTTGTGTGTTGCAACAGTAACTGCCTTTCGGTCAGTCTGCCTGCAGGGGGAGCAGCAGGTCAACTAACTACCCTTCGCCACACCGAAACACTCACACAGGAGAAGCGAAACTCAGTGTCTCCAAAACATCAGCTTATCGGGAACTGAAACACTGCAAAACTTTCATCCACTCACAGACGAGCGTGTGATCCTGCAATTGGAGCAAAAATCTGAAGATGATCAACTTGGATCACTGGTTCACTGGATGTAGTGTGGGTGAATTTGAGTAGGTTTCCTTTATCAGTCATATTGCAGGTTATGTTTGTTCTTCAGCTGTAAATTAAAGCGCACTACTGAAGTGAGTGTGTGTGCGTGTGTGTGTGTGTGTGTGCAGTGCTTCTAAACAGGACGGACCTTCTCAACCGCTCATATAACAAATGTGCACACACCCACACGCTGACAGATTATAGACCTGTCGTTTCATTTCCTCTCTGATACGCACACACACATACTGTGACGTGTGGTGGTGTGTGTGTGTTGGCAGTATCTGCAGCGGGGAGTTGCAAGAACTGAATGTGTGTGTGCTCCGCTACTGAGTGTCGGAGAACGTGTGCTGGGTGAGTGTGTGCGTGTGTGTATCGGGCGTCTTGTTTTTCTGGTTTTTTTTGTTTGTTTTTTTTTTCCAACAAAGCGACGGAAGGATTTTTAAACTCTTTCACACACCGTCTCTCTCTTTTTAGCGTTTGTTTTGGTTTTCAGCGCGTTCTTTCTCTCCTTCCATCCTCTCAGCGGCTGACAACTTCCTTCCTTCCTCCACTGCTTCCTTCCTGCTTCTTTCCTTCCTTCCTTTTTAGTTCATTTTTCACTTTCCTTCCTTCCCTTCAGTTTTTTTTTTTTTACAACTTCCTTCCCTGCCTCTTTCCTTCCTTCGCCCCTTTCACCCTTCTCTGCCACCTCCCTTCTTTCAGTGGCTGATCACATCAAATTGTATGTTTTTTTTTTCTATTTATTTCTTTAATGAGCCATGTCATTTTCTTTCTTCCTTCCTCTTTTTCGTTTCCTCTTCCTTTTCTATTTCTCATCTTCTTTCCTTCCCTTCTTCCTTCTTTCCACTTTTCTTTTACACCTCCCGCTCTTTCCTTTCTTCTTTGTTCCCCCCTTCTTGCCCACATCCTTCCTGTCCCTCCTGTTTTACTTGTTTTCTCACAGTCTTTCCTTCCCCTTTTCCTTACCTCTGTGGCTCATCGTGTTTCTTACTTTTGTTTACCCTCTTTCATTCTGGTCTCCGTCCTTCCTCCCTACGATGGGCCATCATGACTTTTTTTCTTTGGCAGCATCCCTCCGTCTTCTTCGTTCTATCCCATCTTCCTTTCTCATCGTGTCCTTCCGCATTTCCTTTCTCAATCACCGGGTCGTCAGTTTTTCTTTTCCTCACCCTTTTGTACGTATATAAATCTGCGTCCCCGCTTTCCATCTTTTTCTCGCTCGAACCCTTTTTTTTCCTGCTTCGTCTTTTACCTTCCTCTTCATCCAAACAGGTGCGAAACACTTGCACATTCACCGCCCTTCACAAATAAACACGAATTCATCACGTGAAACAGCTTTGGTACGCACATTTCAAACAGATTTCTTTCCCTCTTTTTTTCTGAAGACAGTTGCATCACAAACACAAAGCTCCTCTCTGCTCATCAGCATGTAAATCTATGCTAATTAAAGCAGAGCAGAATGTGTCACCTCGTACTGCAGGAGTTGACGTGTTAATGAAGGGACGGCGCGCGCACAGCACTGCGGCTAGCTGTTGAGCGCTAATGAACAGAGTGTGTTGTGTCAAGCGCTCCTTTCCAAACTGACAGCGAGAGGAGTGGGGGAGTCTCTCTCTCACACACACACACACACTCACACACACAGTCAAGCATTTAAAAAAAACAAAACAAAGTGGTGTAATATGAGATGTCAGATTGTGTAAAGGTGAGAGAACAACAGTGCCAGAAAAAAGTTTCTTTTCATTCTTTTATTTGTATTGTTTTCACTACCAACTGACCTGACAGGAGGGCGGCAGGGGGAGTTTGCTTTGTCTTGACGGGAAGTGTTGTGTTGTGTTTTGTTTTGGTTTTTTTTGCTGAAATGCTGCTGCTCCACCTCTCTGCTCATTACCGGGGGAGGAATATAATGCCCAGTGAAGCCTCAGTTTCTCACGTTGCTTTATTTACCTTTTTTTTTTGCGTTCCTTTAAGTCGGTCTGGCATTAGCCTGTTAACGCGTCTTTGGACCCTTTTCTCTCAGTTTTTGTCCCTTTTCTCTGCCCCTCCCTTCCTGCCTTGAGAAATGCACGGCCTTAGTTTCACCTTTCGCCTTTGTCGGCGGTCACCTGTCGCCTGCGTCCTTCGCCGACCGACCGCCTGCAGCGCCTTGCGTTTCGAAAATTCCTCCCGCCAGAAAAAAGACAGAATGAGTTGTTCGCCAGTCTCCTCCAGACTGGCCCATGGACGGAGAGACATGTACGTCTCCCTGCAAATATCGAAGGCGTTAAAAACAAAACAAAAAACAACCAAGATCTGAAGACGTACGATTAGAGTCTTTACACAACACACGCTACCTGAGTTTATTTGCAGACTGTCAAAAAGAAACTGACCCAGATTGGGACGGACCCGGTCCAGCTTGGTCCCATCAGCCGTCGTGGCCAAACGGTCACGATGTGTGTCCCCACGGTAACCGGCCCGCCTATCTCTCTGTCTCTTGTCTCTCCAACCCTCGGCTGATCTCTCATTTCGCTGTCATGCTCGTCCATATCAAGGATTATTACACACGCATTCGATCTCTTGTAACACCGAGCAGTCATCTTCTCTGTCAGTGCTACGGGTGCTGCTGGGGGCGTAGCCCCCTCTGCTGGCCGGAGTGAAAACAGTCAAAATACCAGTGTCACCTTTAGTAAATGAGCTCGGATAAGACAGTTTTAACAGTTTCTCTTCAAGGGGCCAGCGAACGCATTATTCTGTTGCGGCTGAAGTATGAAGACTAAACATACAAATGGTTTTCTTCCATTTGTATGTTTATCCTGACGTTGTCTCAACATCCACAGGCGCCGTCGGTTCGCAGCGGTTTTAACGCTGCCTGGCGGCGTTTGTGCCTGTGAACCCGGTGTTTCTTGTTAGATTGAAACATAGTTTTGGCGTCCGCTGCTCGGTGGAAGTCCCACAACAGTCGCCCACTTTGCTTTCACGTGAGCTCCGGTCAATCACCGAGCATCGCGTGAGGCACGTGTTGACCATCGCAACGCGTCGAACTCGTGAAGATGCAGCGTGCTGCTCATCCAACCAGACCCTTCTTTTTTTTTTTAATTTATTTTTTTCTTTTTTTTAATTTTGCACACACTCGAAAACCAGACCTGACACAGAGCCAAAAGCGGACCCGCTTCACGTAGGATCCTCTGGTTTTTGGTTCTCGAGTCAAAAGTCAAGATTTCACCCAGAATCCAAACCGGACTGACTGACATGGTTTTCCACTCAAACTTTATTCATTATGTTCTTACATCTAGTTTCTTCCATACATGTAATGGACTTGTAGTGTCTGATGAGATGAATGATAATTATCTTCAGTAGTCTCGTAGTAGCTTATGAAGGAATTCATCCACTTTGTTAAGTAGTTCGTACCAGAAAAGCAGATCACTAATGCTGTTTGTGTGTGTACCTGTGTGCCTGTGTGGGTGTGTGTGTGGGTGTCTGGTATTTCAGTGTTCACGTATGTATGCGTAGATTTGCATTTGTGCGTTTCGTTCACTGGCCTCCGCATAACAAAGCCAAATGTAACATGGTTGCTTAACCTTTGCCACTGAAGACAAGCAAAAAAAACAAAAAACCAAAAGATGAGTTTTGACTCGGCTTCATCTGTCGCCCTTTTCCTCTATTTACATTTAACTGATGATGCTTCTGTCTTTTTTTGTGGTTATTGTTATGGATACAGTTCAGAGTTACTGGTCATTTCCACTTCCAGAGAGGTCGCTTGTTTTCCTTCTTCTGCTGTCCCGGGCGGGCGGGGCACGACTCGTCCTCCTTTGTCCCGCCGAGGCCAGTTTCAGTGCCCCCCCCCAGTCGAGAGACCGTCACTCACCTTTGACCTTTTCTGGGAGAAAGAGACGGAGGGGAAAAGGAAAGGAGAGTGAACTTTGAAAGGTCAGGAGACTGTGAAGGTGTGTGTGTGTGTGTGTGACTGGGAAGTGGCTGGTGGGCAGATGCTGCGTCTGCTTCGGTTTGTCTCTCTCTGCTTTTCATCACCTTTCAGACTGACCGACCGACTGAGAAGAGCTTATCAATGGCAGGACCCCGAGATCCGAGCCGCCTCAGTCTGCAGGCGGAGTCGTGCGCGTCTGTTCGAAATCTGCTCCTTCCATTTTTTTTTTTCCCACATGTTTTGGCAGATTCCGGATGCTCGAGAATGTCAGTGGACAGGCTTCACGAGAAGACACATTTATATGATATATTTATCGGCGCCGAAGTCTTATATTCAAAGACATTGGATGCAGCAATAAAGTGACTGATTTTCCTCTGCCTTTATCTGTTTACAAACTCATGAAAAGGAGCTAAAGCGCTGCTGCTCTCTGAAATCAGGCTACGCGGTTCCTCTAAACCCATATCTGTTCTTGCTTCGTTGTGTTAATCCAAACTTAGTCTGCTCTTGAAAATCCGCCCCTGCGTGCTTCCAGATCATTACTTGCAGGTTGATTTCCGCTCCAACCTGTTCGGTTTTCTCCCCACTTCTTTTGTCATCAATGAACATCCTCTGCAGGTTTTGATTTTGACTGTTTAAAGTGTGTGTGTGTGTGTTTTAAGCTCTACACTAAAGTTGTAAAACACAACCAGCCTCAGAGAATAACACGACCAAGTGGAAAATGACCAGTATTGGTCTTGCAAGCCCCACTAAAGTAAAAAAAAAAAAAAAAAAAATTGTTTTAGTTATATTATAGTAGAATCTTTGTGACTGGAAGTCTTGTTCAGGTGTAAGGTATGTTTGTTTGTTTTTAAAGTACGGCGTGTGTACCTGCTGCGTACCTGTGTGCGGCTGGTCCCAGATGTAGCTGTTGAGGATTTCTCCGAGAACGTAGAGGACGCAAATCACCACCGACAGCGCACCGAAGAAGGCGACTCGAGCCAGCGGGGTGATGCGCTCCAGCACCGGGTACACCCACACGCCGGTCACCTGGTGCACCCAACACGTCCTGCGTGTAGCGCGTAGAGTACATCGTGGGACAACAGTTAGGAGTAAAGATTGAACAATTTTTTTTTTTTTAACCAGGATTACAGTCGAAATGAATTCACGCTAACGGCTAAATGTTAAACTCAACCGGACACGGCTAACTTAAACCAGACTTCTACTAAATTAAGCCTAAACTAAACTAGCGAAGACAAACTGGACCTCAGAGTTAATAAACCTAAAACAAGTCATTCCAGCCGAAACCACCCCATACTCCTCACATTACTAAATGAACCTGGCACTTAATTACTGGTGTTTGTGGGTGTTTGAAAGAGGAAACACTGGGTACCAGAGGATGTATCCTATGCCGAAGCAGCACACCGCTGCCAAACCCCACGGCCTGCTGGGATACCGATGATGGGTGGTCCGCATCTCGATGATGATGAAGGGAAGAACGGTGGTGTGCTGAGAGAGAGGAAAAGGAAAAAAATCGTCGTAACGTCGCATTTTGTGTTGAAAACTCCGTGAAAATGCGAAAACTGAACCTTGAACTGAACAAAAAGATTAAATCGTAAAAACCCAGCGAACAAAAACATGGTTATATCCGGGCTGGAAACCGTCGCCACCCACAGGTGGAAATGTTTTTGAGCCCGGCCGGTGGAGCTGGAATCAGAAATCTGCCTCTTTTTTAAGCTTTTGATAAAACTGCCTGTAGAATCAGCCATGGGGACGCACACCGAGAGAAGGGAGTGCGGCCGTCGAGGCTGTACCGAGCTGCGGGGTGAGGAAATGGTGTAATTCGAGGACGAAACGGCGACACTCTGTTCTTGGGGTGGATCTTGCATGAGCCCGAGAGGTTTTGGAGCCGGCCATCTAGTGGCCATTGTCGGTCCTGCAGCTCGGATCGCGTCACTGCTGACTGCGGGTTTTTCGCCCACAGCGTTGAGCTGCTTAGGCGAAGAGAACTGGAGACCCACAGGTTTTACCAAAAGCAAATATCTGTGCTGGAGGGTCTGATATATTCGTCTGTCACGTTATCATGATGTGACAGATAAATGAAGACAAAGAGAAAAGACAAAACATGACCCATGACCACTTTTTTTTTTTACTTTTTACATTTAACCCCAATGACTGCTAAATCTGAGTTTGTTCTCTTTCAATAATTCATTCATCTCTGTATACACAACGTGTGTGTGTTAAGACATCTGTGTAATCCATCTACGCACACAAACACATCTAATGGAGGTCATGGCATGTGCTGCTATTTTCTGCGACGCCGTTTCTCACGTCTGCTCACAGAACTACTCACAGACACGCTGCTGTGACTCACTATCAGACAGCAATAACTAGACACACACACACACACACACACACACACAAATCATACATCTGTACATACCCTCCGCCAGTAATGTTCTCTGTTCGCCTCTAACATCTGTCTTGCGTTCAGTCAAACATCAGAAATGATATCAGTCAAAATCTTCTGCAGCTGTTGTGTTGCTGATGTATACAGTATTTAGCTTGTCTGCTCCCATATGAACTACTCTCTTTGTCCACTGGGGGGCACTCACATACAAAATACAGACACCCAGTCACACACACACACACACACACACACACATCAAGCATAATTGTCTCAGCAGAGTTGAGACCTCTTACCTCATTTGCACTCTCAGGAGCACAGCTGTAGATCAGTGTGTGTGTGTGTGTGTGTGTGTGTGTGTGTGTGCTGACTGTTCACCCTGGGCGAAGTCAGACTGCTGAACTCTTCGGTTTTCAGCAGTCGAGCTGCTCGGCCTCGTCATGTTACAGTGAGGAAAACAACAACTGGGCTTCTCCCATCCGTTAATTACTCCCAGACTGATGGTCAGAGATGGTGGAAACTGTTTGGTTCGATGCCCCCGGGCCCCAGTAGGTGTAAATGTGGGTGCAGCAGGTTCGGCTTGGCGCTGGTTACGATCCGGGGGTTTTCTCCTATCAAACTTCTGACAGAGAGACCGGATTTAGAGAGCCCAAACGCGTCTCTTGCCGCATAGCAGGCCTATACTTTAAGACTTCGATTGCCAATACATGATATGACTGGGCGGTGAGAGGCCCATCTGTGGTCTTAACGCACTAATGCAGTTCAGCTGTCACCCAGACAGGGAGAGCTGCGGCTGTGAGGGGCTACGCACGTGTAGCGCTGTACATAACCACAGGAATGGAAAGGACAGGGCGAAAAAAAAAAAGAAGGAAAATCAATGGAGAAAGTCTCTAAAAAGGTGAGTAGAGATTCAAAATCAAACATGAATTCTGTCCAAAGCTTCCCTGGTGGTGCAGAGTGAAGCTTCTGTCAGGGGAGTCCGCTTGTGCCAGATCTCTCACTCACACACACACACACACACACACACACACACACACACAGAGTGCACGTCTGCGCCGATTCCGTCGACGAAACTAAAATCGGCGGGCCAAGGGGCTTCGCGCCGATTAACGCCGGATTCCTCATTTTCCAGTTGTTCCCTCTCCCGAAACGTGACTTCGCGGCGGTTTTTGCGGAGCAGATACCAGACGGAGCTGAGCAGAGACAGCTGGTGTTGGAGGAGCCCTCCGTCAGAAGTGCAAGAGGTGTGAAAGAAAGAAAAAAAAAAATACGCCGCAGGTAGCAGAGCTCAGGCTGCTTTACGTTATACTGTATGTAGTTCTGATGTAAAACACATATTTAGGGAGCTGCCAGCGGATTACCACATCACACTGATTTCGAACAATTCAGAAACAATTTTGCTCTTTGGCGCAAATCGACGACCAAACTGTCCTGAAAAGTCACTTATCCAATTCCCTCCAACTGTCTCTGGCTGGCAGGAGGCGCAGCCTGTCATATGAATTCTATTTTAGGTCTGACAGGTTCTTTGATGCATCGAACGCGTGTTTTAGATCTGAAATTGTCCAATGAGGTCGATTTTTTTTTAAATGTAGAGATCTGGCTGTGTGTCAAATACGATACTACGGAATGACTGATTTTTCTTTGCCAATTTCCCGCAGTTTTAGGAAATCCTTTCAAACAACCTGCTTCTCGGGCAGTCGTCTGATTTCTTTGTGTTTTAGACAGAAAACCTAAGCCCCTATGTAGAGGGTAAGAGTCTATAAGTAAAAATTTAAAAGTAAATTTTTAAAAATGTATATTAAAAGGCTTCCACTAGTCCTGGTTTCTGTGCAGAGATTTTTCTGTTCGCTGTTGGTCTAAATTTTGTGTCAAGAGAATTAAAAACCTGCTGGGAAAAACCGAATTCTCGTACATTTTGGCTTCGAAGTCGCCAAATTTAAAAAACGCTGAGCGACGGCTTCTCAATTCCCGCACGCCGAAAGTGGATTCCGCAGCACAACCCAACTCTCGCGTGTCTATTTTCTTGAAGCGCGGCGCTTTGTATACTGTACGCCGCAGGAGGCGGCCGTTGCGTCACGACTTGACTCCGACCAATCGGTTCCCGAGGATTCGAAAAAGATCTGACTGCAGATGCCAAGCATGTGCAAACTAACAAGACTAACAACACCGGGACAGAATAGCTCTCCAGGGGTCTTAAATTCTAGGTTTCCCTCCCATCATTACAATGTACACAGACACACACACACACACACACCCTGACGCTGCAGTTTTACCCAGAGTGCCTCAGTGGAATTCCAGTCTCCTGGTTGTGTTTAAGTTTAGTCTCTGTTGAGAGGACTCGCTGCTCGTAAATAAAATACTCTCTTTATTCTCGCTTTCCCTCTCTCTCTCTTTTTTTTGTTTCTAGGTCTTCTCTTTCTTGTCCTCTCTCTCTCTCTCTCTCTCTCTCCACTGTCTTCCCCCCAGAGGTCTGCGGTTTCGCTCAAGCAGCCAGCCTCCTGCCTCTGTCGAAAATCCCCCCTCTCTGTCAAACACCGGTGGTTTGATCCTGCGGTCTGGGGCTAAAAACGGGACAAACCATTTCACGCAGAGATATGCAGCTGGGGGTGGGCGAGGCGGGTTCACGGGGTCAAACATCTTCCGCCGTCGACCGACGACTGGAGCTGACGCATCAGAAACAAATCTGCTGAGGTGGGTTTTGGAATCCCTGGGACCGTCCCGAAAGTTGTGGGTTCTACTCCAGAATCAAATTAAAACAATTAGCTGCGGAGAGTGAATCTGAAACGCTGTCGGCTGTGTGAGCGCATGCTGCTGAGTAGTTTCTCGAGCAAGGCAATAAAAGCCGAGCTGTAGCGACTGAACGAAGCCCTCGGGGGACTGACGCAACTGGTGGAGCGGGGACCTATGGAAACAGTCCCACCCCCCCGCTGGACTTTGACAGGGCCCCCGCGTCATATCACGGCCGTCATAGTTATGAGTTTCTGACCTGTTCACGTCGTACTTACGACCGGGAAACTCCGATGTAGCCGGCTTGGCGCGGACGTGCCTGGAGCCCAAGCAAACACGAGTTGTTCAGGGCAATCGCATCCAAACTTAATGTAAATCCCCGAAGGCGTAGTACTGAGAGATTATCGGTGGTCGTACAACCTTCTCGAGTCGTCGGATGACGTGAGCGGTTGCAGGCCGTTGACGTGGGAATCTTTCACGTCCCCGCCACTCATCCCTTGCGACGTGTATGCACAGCACCAGGGCTCAATCCTGCATCTGAAACTCAGGCGATGCTCAAGTCTTACTCCCGCTACTGAGCTGGACGGCCAAGAAAAAACCCCAGACAACTCCGCACCGAGACAGAGTTTGGCGTAGAAGACGCGCTGTTGTCGGACAGTCTGAAATGGAAGAAACGCTCCTTTTCAGTCGCCTCCAGCATTTCTAACTTGTAAACTGACAATCCAACACTTACTGTACGCCCACTTCATGCGACATCTGGGCCAGGTGTGCACAGGAGTGAAGGGATTGGGCGAAACTCTAAACTCTAAACTCAGTCCCTACAAGGGCAGCCACTGGGGCTGCAACGGTTCGATCGATCGATTGATTAGTTGACCGCCTAAAAAATGAGACATTTGAGGACGTCACCAGGGACCTGGGGATAATGCGATGGGCATTTTTCAGTATTTTCTGATCTCACCTCGTACATGGAGCGATTAAATCGACAGAGGAACCATATCGTTTTTAACATTTTCAAAGTCTGACCTCGTCAATTTGGAGTGTCCAGCTTAGGTTTATTTAAATTTAGGAAAACTTTTCCCAGCTGAATGACAGGATCAGTATCTGCTTGCTCCAACGCTCCGATGAAGCTGTACTGGTTTGATGCTCAGACTGAGTGATCTTCTCCCTTTTCAAGGCTGCACCATAACGTCAAGTGGCCATATTCTGAAAAAAACCTCTGTGGGTTTTTTTGTTTTGTTTTTTAAACAAAAGATTATAAAGATGGAGCCACTGGTAGGTTCTTCAGAGTTTAAGGGTTCAAAGTGCAGCATCCAATTCAGAACTCGTTGCTCAGTCCTGCATTCCTGCACTGACAAAGGTTTTGAAACTGAACTCCACTCGAACCCTGAAGATCAAATGAAAAGTCTCCTGTTGACATTTTTCTCAACAGTTTTCTGACTTAAGGAGCTTATCATGTCACAGAGGGACAAATCCTGTTCCATGGTAAAAAAAACAAACAAAACAAAAACAAAAAAAACAACTCAGTGAAACTGTGTCTGAATTTGAACTTAACCCTGGTGCTCTGAAGCCATTCAGCGTCAGGCCTGTCATTATTACCTTTCTGTTTGTACAGTACTCTCACTCATAACAACAATTACATCCAGATTTTTCTCCTCTTTAATTCCGAATAACTGACGTTGTTGCATTTAAAAAAAAATCAGCGCTTGTAATGACAAGTTCTGTGTCGCAACGCTGCAGTGTTTTGAAAGAAATCTGCACTTTAAGAGTTGACAGGAGCTCGACCGAATAAATCGGCCAATATGAGCTTGTTGCAGATGCAGTACATTGATATCTGCGCACACGCGGGCTGATGTGTAACAGCGAACGTCATTTTTAGATATAGAAACAGTGTCTCCATTAAAAAGGTCTGTCCACTGGAGACCACGCACGAGTTTATTTTCGTAGCGTCAAATGTCTTGTGCACGGCACGTTATGGTCACAATATTCTGGATTTAACTGAAAAAATCTCAGGGATCCTAATTAAAAAACGTTTATGTTAAGTGCCTATGTACAAAAACGACATCCATTGTAAAATTTGCAGAATTGGTACTGGGCTCAAAAAAACCCAGCAGCCACCGGACTATACCGTCGACGTAAAGTGGCTCCGTACAGTTGGGCCTGCGACTGTCATGGAAGGAGTTCGACACAATAGGTTCGGGTTAAGTGACTGGTTCAATCTGAAGCGCATGTCACTGGGGCGGTGACTCGGTTGACAGCGACAACAGCTGATAGTCTCATCGACAATGCATTAAAAAGCATCGTGAAGAACCCTTGGTATTTGTGTACTATTGGCTGTTGGGAAGACTGATAATGATTATACGACTGCTTCTTTCTACATGAGGCACTAAAAATAACACTAACTGTCACAAACACAAACAGAGTGCTAACAATGCGAGTAGAGCAAGAGTCGAAAGTGAAGTGTGGATGTGTATGTTTTCGTGTTTGTGCTTTTGTGTGTGTGTGTGTGTGTGTGTGCGTACGCGTGAGTGAATGTACCCAAACCCGACAATGATTCACCAGATGTGAACAAACATCTGATTATCGGCCAGCAGAGCTTTTAGAGCTAAACTACAGAGGCAGAGAGAGAATGTGTGTGTGTGTGTGTGTGTGTGAGAGTGAATGTCCGTGTCACAGGTCAATGCCGTCAGACCCAGTGTTAGACTAACAAACACACACTTGTGAGGCCATTGTTTTGTCTTACGTTGACTCAGTGGAGATGGGACGAACGCTTCGTAACTAAAAAAATAAAAATGGTTAAAGTTGAGTTTTTGTTTTGATGAGTGTTGCTCTCTTAGTAACCAACACTGAACAGAAGGGGACCCCACCCCTGGATAACATTCTTTATTATGGTGGAAGAAACGGAGAATGCTTTAAATACTCTGTCAGTAGACAGTTTTTCTTTTTTTTCTTTTTTTTTCGCTTTGTCAAAAGAGGCTTTAGTTTTAAGTAGAAGCACCAAAAATAAGCATTTTTACAGAGTCAGAAACCCGAAATCTGGACGCGCGAAGGCATAGTCACACAAAGAGTGTGACAGATTTACTGCAACAGAACAGCAGAAGCTCGTGAAAAGTACCCAGACAAAGTAGGTACAGGCCAGAGCCGGTAGCACAGTAGTAGTTCTGGTGGTCGGGCCTCTGACCCGACTGAATGGGTCACAGAACGGATCTAAGGGGCTGCGCTGGGGTGTGGTATCGAACGGATAAACAAACTTTTTTTTTCCTACATGAAATCAACCTTTTCATCATCTTTGACTGCCTCTTCAGGCCTCTAAAACTATTCAGGTCAAAAATATGATTCGGGAAAAAAAAAAAAAGTCACTCCTCGGTCAAACTGCTCAGAAATTCATAGATAACCCGCGACAAGGGGTACGAAGTACAGTAAACGTATTTTACTGTGTGTTTAGGGGCCACTAGGAGAAAAAAAAAGGTCGGGAATCACTGGGTTTCAGATAAAGCTCCGTACGAATAAACAGCAGTAGTGTCACTGTAGCTTTATTTGAGCATACACCGAAATGCAGACCCTAGAAGTGGCAGAAAAAACAAAACAAACCACCAAGATATTTAAACCCAGTGTGAGCGTCCAGTTCGGGGCTCAGAGTGAGGAAACGGGGTACGCACTCCAAACCGTTCTCATGGTTTGGGGGCTTGTGTCCGAACTCCGGCAGGTGTTACAGCAGTTACGCATAAAAGTGCTTTTTAAGTAACGCGAGATCTTAATCTCACCGCAGAAACTGTCGAATAACATCACGTACAGATGGGATTTTTGGTCATGACGCAGGCCTTCGGTGAGGCCCAATCCTGCCACCCGTCGTCAGCGTCAGTCGGCCGATCTGCCACCAATAGCGCCCACTTTATACGACGACTACACCGTGACCTGCGGCGAATCTCTTCACCGTAGCTACGCTGGGATTGCTGGCGTGCGATTTAAAAGAATTCGGTTTGACACGCACGGCGGGAGACGGGCACAAGACAGCGCTCATCGGTGACAGCACGGCCTCGAAACCCGGAGGACGTCCAGCAACCGTCGGAAAACAAGATCGCCCTCATCACCCATCGATATCACACGGAAAACCAATCGTCAGCTGAGTCCCCCTCAGCATTAAAACAGTTTGATAGCATGAGAGATAAAAATCATTCTTCATTTTTACCGTACGTTTTGCTCTAACTCTTGCTTTTGATATCTCAATCCTTTCTTCCTTTTTTTTATAATCCAGTACCGTTTCCACAGTTTCACCACTGCTTCCACTAGAAAAAAGGCCATTATCTTGTCCCTCAGCCTTCACTGGAAGTGTGATTTGCCTGCTGCATGTGTGTGTGTGTGTTTGCAGCCACGTGCGGAGCGAGGGCAGAGGATGCTCGGCTTCAACCCCAAACCCGGTAACTAAAACCGCAGCAGCGCAAGAAGTACAGAGTGCAAGTTAACGGGGTTTTTTTTCGGTAGTAATTAGATCAAGAGCGTAAGTAACAGTGAGCAGATACTAGGAGAGCGATAGCAAGCCTGCAGTCAGACTTCCACTTGATCACTTTCAATTACTCCGTTGGCAGGACGGCCGAACACGTTCCGAAAATCCTCCCTGCATCACTCAACCCCTCCCTCCTCCAGTGGGAATGGCGACACGGTTGCCGTGGCAGCCGGTATAAACAAACAACAGTGATACCATGGAATACCGCAAAATATTTACAACCGCTGGACGCGCTTACACACACACACACAATATGTCTCTTCCATCACACAGTGTTACACAAAAGGTATGCGCACATGCACAAACTTCCTCACGTTTTCTGTCTTTCTCACTCACACACACACACACACACACACACACTGCCGGTGGTGGTGTTCTGGTTGTTTTGGTTCTTGGCAACGGCGCCATAGCAACCACTCAGCTATTACCTCACCTCCTGGAGTACGAGAAGAGACGCCAAACAGACACACACACTGTCTTTTGTCTCTTTCAGTTTCAAAGTAGCGTAATGGGAATGATCTCTCTCTCTCTCTCTCTCTCCTTTTTTTTTTTTTCCTTCTTTGAAACATAACACACGCCACCTCACCTCGCACTGCTCTGTGGACAGTGTTCTGGCAGGAGGAAGTCCGATGAGAGGGTTTTGCATACTACAGCCAGAGCGCTGGAAAAAATTTCAGATTATCTCACTGGCGGATTTAAACACACACACAGCTGACGGTGTTATCGGTCAGGCGACATGGTCCGCAGTGCGATAGTCGCTGTCTAAACATTAGATTAAACCCGCTTCCTCTAGACGGCAAATCAAAGCCAGCGACCCGCAAATGGCTCCATTCAAATTCAGAGGTTCACCAGCACCAACTCTGACCGCCGATAAGATTTATCAGGTAATAATGATCCAGGTAGGACTCATTTTACATGTCCTGCCGTGTCGAAATCTAATGTAAGGATCCATCAATCAGTCAAATAATTTTGTGCTACTGATCCAACAGCAGGTTTTGGACCCGAGGTTTTTCCTGCACATGATCTGTTGACAACAAAAACTGCATCTAATGGGTAAAAACGCGCATGCGGTATATGTTCCTTCACTGCTACTGGTGAAAATTATTTCGGTGCAGGCAACACACGAGTGAAAACACAGGAGAAGGAGAAACAATAAAAAACGGAGGAAAGAGATAAAAATCCCGTTTCCGCCTCCGGACCTGATTTAGAGATCATTTCTGGTGACGAGTTTCTGGTAAGTTCGGGTTCTGAAGTTTTTTTTTACACAACCGGACCAGCGCAGGACTCATTTAAATAATTTCACGTTCGCTGACCAAATGATCGGAAACGGTATCGGTAGAGAAAAATCCACTCACCATGCCGTGGTTGAGCCACTGGGGGATGAAGTTGTCCAGTAGTCTGGGGTAGACCAGGTCTCTGTCGTACAGGTAAAGAGTCCAGAATGTAAAGACCACAAACTTGAGAGAGACAGAAACAAAAGAAAAAGAACAAAAAAACACACCAAGTTAGCAAACAGTGTGCATCCGTCTTCAAACGAGGCATATTAATGCAAAACAGCTGCTCAAAAACACTGAAATTAAAATATGCAGCAACACTATTTGATTGAATCGATGCTGGTTACCCGACGTCTGTCCTGCCGTTAGGTCAGTGATAAGAAATAATCCTAATCCCCGGTCCTCCCATTTTATTACCCTGAGACAGGGGTAGTTTCTCTCGCTTTCATTTGTTGACGCCTCCTCTGTGGGCTAAGTTTCGTTTCCTTTTTAAAGTGCAGTCGACTGTTGCCAGGACATCGCTGGCCCTAAATATAAAAATCCAATCTGCCGTGCTGAAGCAACAAAAGCAAGGGAAATTGAAGTTTTGCGTACAGTGTTTTTATTTATGGCAACGGTCGATATCCGCGAGAAGCTGAGCTGAGCTGACAGACAGGAACAGTCCGACACAGAGTGACGCATCGAGACGACTATCGAATGGACAGTCATGGTCCCCAGAGGATGAATCTGCATAAGTTCGGCGGCTCTGTAGCTTAACCTGGTTCCACTGGCAGGTCAGAATTTCCACCTGTCACAACTTTTGGTTCATGACAAAATATCAGGCTAACATGCTAACGTCAGGCAAATGTTATTAAAAACTGACGATTCGAACCGTTAAATGTTAGCATGTTATCCTGCTTACGTTTAGCATAACAATAATGTTAATGTCTAATTTAATTTAGGTAACACCCCCATATATATATATATATATATATATATCTCGTTATAGCATCACGAACCCACTAGTATGGCTACAGACATTTAGTCTCTTTCTTCTTTGTACGTGGGACAAGTAGACCTCCTTCTGTCCTGAATGCACCATAAGCTAACAAACTCTGGGTCTAATGTATCTCCAGCAGACGGTTTGGACCCGGGCCAGACCACGTCCGGCAGGATGGGGGTGGAATTACCTGACCGTCATCTAGAATCCTGTTCGAGGCATCTGAACCAACCCTGAATGGCATGCTCTCTGCTTTCAACAGGCTGGTGATGACAGGAAACACACGCTTGCACACACGCACACACACACACACACACACACACACACACACACACACACACACACACACACACACTTTGTCCCTGTGTGTCATAGATACACGCACACGTTTTAAACACTGCTGATCACTAAAGTAGACGTCCACATGGACACGCATGCACACACGATAAACACGTGTAATATATGCACCGTCATGTGTGTACACAGCAAACACAAGAAGAGCTACACCCGTATGCCGGCGCGCGAACACACACACACACACACACACACACACACACACACACACACACACACACACACACACACACACACGCACACACACACACACACTCTTTCCATGTCAGTCAGACTAGGTTTCCAGACATTAGCTGTGGTGATAATTATGTCTATTGTGCTGCTTGTAAACTGAACTCTGTGCCCAACCCGCGACACCATGCCAGGCGACTGCTTCCTCAGGTGCGTGCGTCAAAGCGAGCGGATGTGTGTGTGTGTAGCCCCGACTGTGGCAGCGCTCTGACTGGAACTGAGGTTGCTCGGGGCGGTTAGCTACCAACTGTGCGTGATTAGTGTCTGTGGGTGTATAGCATGCATATTCATGGCTGCGTAAGTGTCGGTGTGTGTGTGCACGTGTGTCAAAACTTAGGATATGGTTTGTGGCCAGACAGGTTCCTCTGCGTAGCAGCTACAGGGCACCTTGCCAGCTGAGATCTTGAGTAAACAGGTGTGCGTGTGTGAGCGCGCGCCTTAATGACTGCGAGGGAGGCAGAACCGCGCGAGTGGAGTCTGCCAGCGTTGTGAGAACGGCCTGAGGATCAGACAGAGGGCAGCGCCTGGCTGACTGAAGCAACAGAGGACGACTCGCCACCGTTTCCTCCGTCCCGCTTATTCACAGGAGGATTTAACTGAGCCTCAGCTGACACGAGCTGCTCAAGGTCCACGCTCATTTGTTGACACTCGGGCCGCTTTTTGGACCTCAATCCTTTTTTTTTTTTTTTTGCTACCAAACAAACTGTCTCCTTAGCACCAAGTGTTGATAACTGTACCTGTTTTTTTTTTCCCCCTGTGGTACTGGGTGCTTTTACGGAGAGATTTAGCTATATTATCAATCTGATCCTTTTGATAGGAAAAATCTTGAGTTTTAAAGCTGCTGGGCTGGATTCCTTGATTATTAAATCGATTTATAATCCTTAGTAACCACTACTTTTTCTGGAAGGATAAATTGCAAACAGAAAAAAAAAAAAAAGACATTAAAAACGTTTGGAAAGGTGGGAGAGGTTTATTGAAGCTGAAGTTTGGCAAGAACTGAATTTAGTATATTTGTTTTTGGGTAATTACCCGGAGAGGCAGTCGAGTTTTCCATATGATATTGGCCTTACTTTGTACGTACAGTATATATATCGCTTGTAAAAAATGTTGTTGACATTTGACCTATGGACATTTTGTCTAGCTGGCTACGCAACAATGGCAAAGATGTGAGTAGTGTCTAGACTGGATTCGTTCAACCACAGTTACTAAAACAAACTGTGACTAAGCCCAGCCTGAAGCCTACAAAGCCACTTCAGGTCGCAGCTGTAAATGGCAAGTGCGGGTTGTCACGCAGTCTGGGTAAACAGCTGCAAGTGTGTCAGATCTAAACAAATCTGTGCAGACAAACACACGAGGGTTGCAACTACTGATTATTGTCACTGTCCATTAATCTCTCTGTGGTTTTTTTTTTTCTTTTCCGATCACTAATTCTTTGTTTAGACTATGAAATGTTGGAAAATGTTAAAAAACAAAACAAAAAAAAAACCGCATTCCCACAGCCAGAGGTAACATCCCGACATCGCTCGCTTTCATTATTTGAGACAATGATACGAAACAGAGAAAATATGCACTTTCTCATTTGAGTAGCTGGAACCACAAGAATTGGTGGTTTCAGCTACATGGTTTACCAAGTAAAATCATAGACACATGATCAGCAAATATGTAGTGTTATAACAATGAATTAAAGTTAAGACTTTTTAATTCCTTGTTTTTTCCTTTTTGAGGAAAACTGAAATCGGTGCTTTTTAGGACTTTCCAAGGTCTGCAGATGCCCCCGTGATCATATCGGCGCATCGGAGGGTGTTTAGTATTTTCAATAGTAGTATTTTCTATGAATTTCCCTAGGGGGAAGAACACTGCATACCTCAAACCCTAACACTGTTGCAGTTATACGCCCCTCCATCTCCCAGATCACTATCAAACCGTGCTGCTGAGTCGCCAAGAGTTTATGCCTCATATTGTCAAAACCTTTATTTTTTTTAATTTCGAACAGAAAAGGGACGACTCCTCATCTCTCCCACGACTGTCGGGCAGGCATCTTCGCACCGTTTGTGTGTAGCCCCTCTAGCGAGCGTTTATGTAACTCGGAGATGCCGTTGAATGGTTTATTGTTGTTGTTAAGTAAACCATCAAGCTCGAGAGCCGCCCGAGACGGCCTCTGGATAACTGCACCATGTGATAAGCTTGAAAAAAAAAAAATCTAAATAAGCAGTCACTCGACTCACCAAGGTCTACGTGTGTCGTAATCCGAACAGGGAGAGGACGAGCATTGGTTTTTCGGGGGGTTTATAAAAGAGGAGGAGCCTTCTGAAACTAACGCTTAGGCCATTTGACACTAGTCTCCATGCTTAGGGGTTTGTAGAAAACTGCTGTCACCACCCTCCAGAGAGGGCAAAGGTGAGCCAGAGAGCTAGAGAGAGATACGATTATACTGCAGACGCATTACTCAAGCCCATGATTCCTGCAAGCCAGGCTGATCCCTCCCCAGGCTTGTGTGTGTCTGGTGTGTGTGTGTCTGGTGGTACGCATCCATCCGCTCACCGCTCCGACAGGGAAGGCCAGGACGGCCATCATCCAGTCCCTCAGGCCAATCAGCTTCCTCAGCTGCCGCTCTTGCTCCCTGCTGTCGCCCCCCTTCGTCAGCAGACTGGACACATCGATCAGGACACACACTCCGAAAAACACCGCCTGGATCACCTGCAGAGACGCAGACGAGAGAGTTCAGCGAGCTCTTGAACAGCTGCCACGCGTTCGGATGACAAACGCTTCAAAGAGACGGACGGGGGGGGGGAAGAAAGAAAGAAAGAAAGACAGAAGGAAAGAGAGAAAGAGCTTTGACAGTGAGTTTTTCAGAGGAAGCAAAAGAAGAAGAGTTCAGAGAGGACAAGAGACACGATGAGCAACCAGACAGTGATGCCATCATTACATTTTATGGGGGGAGCCACTTTTCCTTCACCTGCTTCGCCTACCTCTACCTCAGTCAGTAATCTCGTACATTGCCCCGAAATCACTTCCTCGAGAGACAAGGCCTGGGGCATCGACTTCAACCCGAGGCGAGCGTGTACGACCGCAGCCAAGCCGCAGAGCCAGTTTGTCACGCGACAGATATGACCGCTGGAGTGTTTCTGTAGCTCGCGTTTATTCAGCGCAAACGGCTGAACTGTACAGTCGTTAGCTGTGGCTCAGCCCTCGACCGATCCCGGAACTTACGGGAGCTTAGCTTCTTTCCTAAACTTTACTCCCTTCCCCTCTGCTTTGTTTACTGGTGTCGAATGTTCAGGGGCACGGGTTTGAGAGTGACACACGTTCGCGTCCACTAGTGTCAATGTATTGACTTCACATAAAGTTGCATCGCTTTTCTAAAATTTGCTCCACATTCAGTCCCAACGCACCTTTAGCCGGATGTGCTGGTCTGCCGGTTTTACTATATACGGCGGCGAAACAGTCTGACTCAGATTTTTGTTCTTCCCGTGGCCACGAGGGAGCGGCTTTCTACCAGTCAGACAGAGGCTTCCACGGAGGGACCAGCAACCCGGGCCCCTTGTGGCCCCCTTTGTTTTTCCAGGTCTAGCTACTGTGGCCGTGAGTTGCTAAACTCCCTGCGTCACGGTCGCGCACACTGTGTTCCTCAACCGTCGTCTTTCGTCATCATTTCTTATTGTTGTTGTTGATCAATAACTTAAATATTCTGATTACACAAGACGGGTTCATTTGCATTTATTTCAGACGATATTCTAAATTCTGTGCTTAAAATCCAGGGGTGCCAGGACCAGGACTGTGTGATGGGTTCAGGTTCTGGACCCCCCAGGCCCTCATGTCACTCAGCTTCTCCACCGTCCACCTTCGAATAAAGACAATAGTACGACGAGACTGTTAGTGCCTTCGGCTGGGGTCATGTTAGCCTCTTTCACAACAACAGTCTATCTGGATGACTCACTGACACTGTATGTGAATGAGTTGATGTTTTTTTATAATTACAGAGCCAGTGGAAGTAAGTTTTTAATTACTTTTTTTAAATCTTTCTTCGAGTTTTACTGTTTTTCCTAAACTTAACGCTGAAATCCAATAAAACACAAAATCATTTGCCATCTTTAGAAGGGTGCGAGGCCATTTCCATTTTATTGGCCATCACCTAGCGACGGCGGTCCTCCAACTTAAACCACTTGAATGAATGCACTTGAATGCACCAGTTGTTTTTTTTTCTTTTTCTTTTCCTTTTTTAAGCCGTGTCATAATGACATGCAAGAAAGCTTAAAAATAGATTCATATTTCACAGAACCGGCGGAAAAGTCACCGTCAAGTATCTGACCAAGCCTGTCCTCCAAAGAGCTGAGCGGAAATACAGATAAAACCGTGGCTTGAGGGCGTTTGATAATAGTGTGTCTGTGTGCAGATTCATAAGGAAACTACTTCCTCACCAGATCCTGAGAGTGCAATGCTGTTTTGTAATCAACTCTCAAATGGTGGGTGTTTAAGTTCCCTGCCTCAGGAGTCGTTCACCAAAAATAAGTTCTCCAACAGTTGGAAACACTGGAACCTTTCTGCCAAAAAACAAACAAAACAAAAACCAAAACGGTTCCCCCCGAAACACGCCGTGTTTCCAATGGAACCATAAACACTTCTCTTATATCATGAATTTCAAATGCTCAGGTTCAGAGGGACCTGCAGGGCATTAAGTGGACTGTGGTGAGAGAGAGGGAGGGAGGGAGAGAGCGACTCAGTAATTTAGCCTCCGTCTCCGTGTAATGAAAAACTCCCATCAATATGTTCACAATGACAAATTCTGCCCTTCTGTTCCGGAGAAAAGATGGAGAGGAAGCGCGTGCCCGTCTCTCCTCCTCCCCCTCCGGGAGTATCCGGTGTCACCCAGCGGGTGAGGGGGTGGCTGGACGCTGCAGGCATTTTGGCTTTAAAGCCATCGGATGCCAGTTCACACCCAGTTTTAAATATCTGTGTGTGTGTTTGTATACGTATATCATCCTATTGTCCGAAGTAGGATGTTTTACAGTTCACCCTACTTGGTGTGTGCGTTGCCCGTCACCCCTTCGACGATGGTACAAATCTCAGGCCGCTTCCCTGTCTAACGTAGCTCGTCTGCTACTTAGATAATGGCTTTCTATGAGAATTCAGCTAGCGATGAGGCTCTGAACGCCAACGACACACTCTCGCCTCTTCTCCCAGCTCACACCGACTATTATTTGTGAAACGGATCTAAAAGGCAACGGTGTCCGCGTTTCAGTGTCAACGTAGCGGCGAAATGCAGAGTTTATATGCTGCACGTGCACTAACGCACGCGAGCGCGCACACACAACGATTAAGAGCCAAACGTTGTAGTGGTGTGTGTTTCCTGGCTGCCGGTGTGTACAGATCGTTAAAAGCACAGTTAACCAGGAGGAGAGGTCTAATGTGGAAAATATGACACAGCTATTTCTCACGCGCACACGACACACACACACACACACACACACACACACACGCTCACAAACACACACAAACACACCAACAGGTACGCACTTCAGAGGGGATTATTTTGCCGTTAGACAAACCTTAACTGAAACACTGCTAAGAAAAGTCTAATGATGTTTCTTTGCCTCCCCAATCCGGATTTTCTTGGATACATTATCATTAATAGTAATAAGTATAAAAGTATAGCAGCTGTAATAAGTATAACTGTTGTTATTGTTGTGGTTGTTGCTGTTTTTGTGTTTTTTTTTTTATTAACGCTTTACGGCCTGTTAAAAAAAAAAAAAAAAAACTTTTCCGAACCAAAGCCAGAAGCAGACGATACCTGGTTTTTCTATCACAGGAATGAATAGCAGAGTAACATCCCGGTAAATAATTAAGTCTCGTCATCTCCAAAAAATTAATTCCCCCCCCCCCATTATCCCCACAACAGCGAGCAGCTTAAAGCAGCGGGCTAAAGTTCAGGCAGCGTGGGCCGCTCCTGTTGGAGTTTTGTATCCCTCTGAATGCCTCACGAGGGGGAGGCTTTTAAAAACAAAGAGCAGAGGGAAAAATAACCCGAGGACAAATAACGACCTCTTTATTTCTGACCAAATAAACAGACATAAAAGAGAAACAGCCATTAAAAAGGTGCATTGATTTGTGCTTGGAATACGGAGAAAAAGGGAGCCTTCTTCTAACTACTGGTCCCTAATGGCTGCAGCGAGGTCCCGGTTAACACCGGGCCAAAGTGGACAGGCTACGTCTGTGAATGCCGGCCTGTTTGTCAATGCTTGTGTGCGCGCGCGTTGCTCAGCATGAACGGCAGCTGTGTGTCTTCTGCGTTTGTGTCTTCTTCCAATTTTTTTCGCCCGTCATTATAGTGTGAAGCCCTTAATTTAATCCGCCGTTCAGGGCACCGCCGGCCCTCAACCGCCACGTGGCCTTCACAAGCGCATCAAGGGGAATTATCCGTCTGTGCCCAGAATTCTCCAGAAACCTCGACGCTGGCGTTAATGTTGACGTCCGCTCTGTTGTTTCGATCCTGAAACGTGTTTTAGTCACATACTCACTGCATCTCGATGCTTTACCTGGAGTCTAAAGCGGGAAAGTAGCGTGAACGGACACATCGCCGGCTGCACACATTACATTTCCTGCATTTCTTTCCCCTGTGTAATCATGTTTATCTTTATTGTTCTCTTTGAATAAACTACTAACAAATCAAAATGCAAATTACAGGAACACAAGCGAGACCCTTGGTTTGCCGTTAGGCCCTAATGAGGACTAACAGTGAAATGAATCTCTATTATTCCGGACCTTTATGGAAATACATACTTTTAAAATAACCGCTTTTATCCTGTGCTCAGCCTCAGTTTTGTGGTTATAGTTTGTTGTATTTGGCCTCACTTCATCTTTCTGCATTTCCAGCGTTGGATTAGCTCTGTGTCCCACGGTCGAACCAGAATTTAAAGGTGAACTGATTTAAGCTGCAGATGCTCTTTTTTTCTTTTTTTTTTAGGTTTCTCCCCACCGTCACCTTTGGCGTCCACCCTCCGTTAGCTGCACGCAGAGTCTTAGGTTCAGTGATTGGATGTATCTTGCCAAAATGCACCTTGGGAGTCGTAGTTAACGTCTACCTGGATGTTTTTATGTGCACAAGGTTGTACCTCCAACTTTTTAATCAAAGAAGCAGATATTTTCGGACTCGGTTCTTGAGGTTTTTTTTTTTTTTGCACTGATGATTTAAGCAGGAGAGTTTCGTGCCGATCCAGGCTGCAGAGGAACTCCAAGTCTGAGTCACTTCACACCGTCTGTGGGAAAAAAACGATTCTGACTTTCACGTCTGGAACCAGAGACCCTGGAAGTGGCTCCTCCCACACTGTAACTCGACGCGAAACGAAGTGGCCGCCGGCCGCCGGCTAGTGAAAAAAAACGTCGCGCAACTCCAAGAGAGCGTATTAAATATCTGCTGCTTTTCAAAAACTGACACGTTGGCCCATATTAACAACCAGAAAATAAAGCCCTGATGCAGAGGCCTGACTGTTGCCTTCCGCGTTCGGCAAAATGTTCCTTTTTATGATCCGGTTGGCTCACGAGACATTTAACTACTTTAATGGAAACCATTCAGGTTTGGGGTTTTTTTGTTTGTTTTTCTTTTGTTTTTTTAAAAAAAAACTGCAAATCCTGCAGTAAAAGGGTGAAATATGCATCTGGGGTGTGGAAAAACGAAAGACCCTCCCCCTTTCCTGACCCCCCCCCCCGGATAATTTTCCTTCGGTCCCCAGCTCGCCCTTACAATCAATAGAGTGCGCGCGGCGCGCTCCCGCGTGAGCTGGCGGGGGGGGGGGGTTCAGCCTGTACCACAACACCTGTTCCGGTTCAGCCCGCTAGCCCGCTAGCCCGCCGGCCGCCGACGACTGGAAAAAGCGAGCCCAGGCACAATGCGGGGTGAATCGTCGCCACTTCGCCGCCCCCTCTCTCGTCCGCAGTGAATCAAAGGGGGGCGGGCAACGAGGGCAGGGCAGCGACGGAAGCGACGGACGAGCGTTCGAGTCCGCCGCCGCCGTTAAGCGAACCCGGCCGGGGGCTCGAGATGCGGGACGCACCGCCGAACCTTACCAGGTCGATGAAGGTCAGGAACTTCCAGCTGCCTCCGTAGGTCTGCTGTGCCGGCATGTCCAGGGCTTTGTAGTGGCAGAGGATGGAGAAGTACGACAGCAGGATGGCGACCCGGAGAACCTGCGAGGGGATCAGCGCCATGGTGCTCGCTCTCTCCGTCGTCCTTCACCTGCCTGCCTTCGCCTCGCTGCACCTTTGTCTACCTTCGTCTCTCCGCGTCTCTTCGCCCCTGTTTTCACCTGTCTGAACCTCCCTCCCTGCGTCTGCGCCGCTCCTGCCCCCCTCCGTCTACTGCTTCCGTGTTATGATGATGATGAAGATGATGCAAGGGGGAGGAGAAGCGCGGTTTTGAGGGGGGGGAGGGGGTCTCTAATCTCCATACAAACGTATAGAATAAGCACAGAGAGGATACAGCTACAGCTTTAAATGGCAGGAACATGAATTCTGACTTCCTTATGATGATGTTGAATGTTTTATTACTGCTAATAATAAGAATAATTTCACCAATAATAATGATGATGATGATGATGGCCTAATTATAATCATAATCATAGATTATTAAAGGCACCAAACAACAGACAGGTCAGTTTTATTTATATATCCCAGAATACGCCATCTGTCCTTAGACAGGGGTTTTCCCGTTGAAAAATAAATTAAAAAAATACTTTTAACAGGAAAATCAAATGGAAGAAACGTCAGGAAGAGCAGCAGAGGAGGGGGAGGGGTCCCACTTCCAGGACGGACGGACGCGGGGAAGATTGCCGCGCGCGGATCGGAGCGGTTAGTACATTTACAGCATCGACAATCAGGATGACACAATTTCAGACCGTAAACGTGACAGCAGACCGATACAACCGGCACATAGGTACATACGAGACGAAGGAAACCGTGGGAACATGCCGCGTGCTAACGTATGTAGGAGGCCCAGTACGGGCTGAATGTCGCCACGCGCGGTTTGACGCCGTACGGATTTTTCTAAGAGGACTTTCTCATTAAGGCACCAAAAGCGTGTGAGTAGATGGTCACCAGCAATCCCACCAGCACCACATCGGCCAGGCAAGGTCAACGGCGAAGCTTTTGTGCACAGGCACCAGAGATGCAGACCAAAAACAAAAACAAAAAAAATCAGGGAGCAGTAGGGCTCTGAAAAGGCTGTGGCCCAGAAGCCCGTTAGCCCTAATGCAGCGGGGAAGCGGTCTGGCATTCCCGACTGAGCTGTCGTCACATAGATGATCAAGGTAGTTAGTGGAATCGACATGTTGCAAATCACCGTTCGCCTTAACAGTCCGATAGGAGGCTGTGGTCCAGTAGGAGGGAAAATCCGGGAGATGGAAAATACACGCAATGGGTTTTTAGTTTCGCTGCAAATGATATCGTTTAAATGACCAAATCTTCACAAATGGAAAGAGGCTGCTGAAGTGCCTCTGCTGAGGGACGGATAATTAATATGCCATCTGCATAAATAAAAAAAGCTGATTAATGGGGATTTGCTCAACGTGACCGCCGACTGCCAACTCACCTCGTCATCTGCAACTCAGATCGTCGACACATAAACTAAACAGTGAAGGCATCGGGCTGCTTCTCATTTATTTCCTGTCGTTTCAACACTTATTCTAATAGAGGTCTGAGGTTTTTATTCGCCTTTTGCAGAGACTAACGCAGTCTCGGACCGGAAAATGAAATTCATTATTATAAATGATAATTATCTTGATACATTTTGTCACAGATTGCTTTACACAGCAGGTTAGGTAAGTAAATTGGACGGGAGATGTGCACGGCTGCAGCTCAGTGTTCCCCCCCCCCCCGCTCTACAAACGCATGACTCCATGCATCACATGTCACCTATTTTGATCTTCACCCAACAGTGACTACATTTTTGCTTTAGACAATGTTGGTTTTAGTCAAAACCTGCCGTGCAATGTTCACGTGATGGTGTTACAGTGCCTCATGCACGCATGTTGGCCGTTGGCTGTGCCCACGCACACTGCGGCCGTCTCACGGTGAACTTCAAGGACGTGGGGACGCAGGCGCCCTGATTTATGCAGAAGAGTCAAAGGTTCAAGTTTGAATAGCTGCCTTACAAGCGTCGAGAGTGCTCAGGAACAACACTGTGGTATTTCAAAGTACTAAAAAGCTAAAAGGGCCTATTTTGTTTGGTCCGTGCACGAGGTGTAACCGTTAAAAATGAATTACATCACATGAACATCCTCTCTGTGAAACAGATTACGCCACAGCCTGACCCCTGGTTTGACAAAGATGGCTGAACACCCCATCTCCACGATGGCACCTCCAGTTCTCCCTCTCTAATTTCCTGTTTTTCTTTCCAGACTAATCGATGACAAATCGCGTCCTCGTGCCTGTTTGTTAGTCTTGGCAACCTGAGCCGCTCAGCAGAGATTAGGGAGAGATTGTCTTCATGGTTGAAAGAAACAATATAATGACTGTTTTGATGAGCTGTGTCGAAATCGCTCTTCTAGCACGTATGTACGTCCAACCATCAAAATGTACCCCACTTCTGTCTCTGTGCCTCGGAGAGGACAGTTGTTGTTGGCGTGAACCGGGGAGGTCGTTGTCTTCAGTGAAACGTCTTGAACAAAGGACAAAGTTGTGTTTTTTTTCTACTAAAGACAAGTCTCCAGTCACGACTCTAAATGCTTCCTCCCTGACTTTGTTCTTCTGCCTCCACACAACTGCACGACGTCGTGCAACATAGTCGTTTGACCGAAGGTCATAAATGCTACCTGCTGACCAGGAAGAACTTTACCTGATGGGCCATTAGCGTCGAGACCTTTTGATCACTGTTTCATACTTGTGCAGTCATCTAACAATGGAAACAAAATGTATGCCAACGAAAACGCTCGAGTTGTGGAACTGGCCATACTGGCAGCCTATACAAAAACACAGATTACCAACACAGCCAGAGAAAGTTGCAGGAAGTTAAACAGGATGTTTGCCTATATCCTTGCTGGGCAGATGGATGTTGTCCAAGCCCTTGAAAGTTTGAAAGGTTTAGTGTGGAACTGAATGCCAAAACCAAGCTACACAGCATTGGTGCTGACATGGCGGACGTGGCCAACCTGTTTGTCCTGGTCCTCTCTCCGTGCCTGGCTAGGGCCTCTGTCCGCCGTGACAGCTTTTTCCATGAGGAATTTCCGTTCCACTTGCCAGTTACTGTCTACAAGCTCAAGAATATTAACAAAGCCTCCCGAGGGATGGTTTGACATTTCCGAACCTCATTTACTGTCATTGGCAAGAGAGGCAGATTTTACCAAAAGCCATCAAGTGATCCTGATTTTAGACCCTAAAGTCATTGTCTGTCTATTAGGTGCACGTCACTTAAAGCCCTGCATGAATCCTACCTCCACGAAGGTCAGAATGTTTAAAACTGTTTTCGAGGTGTTGATTAAACTATGAACTATGAATATGATCATTTTGGAGGCTGCAGTTAGGGGGGCTGTTTGAATTCTGTTATACTGTTCTGTTATTTATTCTACCCTTATTGATATCATTTTAAGGTGGACAAAATAATAAAATCACCTGTCAGGCTCCAAAAACTCTGCATCATACAATTCCCCTAATGCAACTGAAAGGTGTCTTGTGTTTGACCCCCCCCCCCCATTGCTCCAGTTTGTGACCCGTTCAGCCTCAATAAGATTACTCAAGCAACGTCACTGTTTTAAGTCTCTGTCAAAGACATTATGTTTATGTCAGCGTGTCTGTCAGCAGCAGTCGGGCCAAGGAAACTCTGTTTAGGTTTTGGTGATGATCCAGAGGTGGGATCCCCGCCGTCAATCGATCTTGTCGTAAAGCCGACGATAAAGCTTGTGTTGGACTCCTTAGACCGCCTTCACAGAGTCCATTAATCAATTGATCTTGAAATGCAAGTGACGGGAATGATCTTTTGGGCTGTAACAGCAAGTCAAGGTAAGCTAAGGTAAGCTCTCCGAGAGTCACCTCGTTTAGCTTCAGTGTTCCGGTACTCGTTTTTAAATCCTTACTCTAATCAAGTAACTGAAATGTGTGTTTGTGTTTCTAGACACAAAATATTCATATAACTCGAAATTTTCCTGCACAAGGGATCAAAACTAGTACCCTGGTTGTTGAGAGAGAAAGATCTTAATGCACCTTGTTTGGGCTTTGGAAGGGTTTTGTGGAAAAAGCCGCAGACTGATGGGACAGAATATTTTGAGAGCGCCCGATCTCGTAGATCCCAGACGATCCTGGAGAAAGCCTGAGCACGTCTGTGTCTGTCTCTGGGACCTTTCCCCGGTATAAACACCGACCTTGTCAGGACCTGTAGGCCTCATGGGGACCGAAGCCCGGTCCTAATGGGGTCTGAGGTCCTGGTTAAGGCTAGGATTACGGTCAGGCTGTCCACAATGAATTGAAATCAATGCAACGTCCTAACAAGGATAGCTGCGCACACTTGCGTGTGTGCGTGCGTGTGTGCGTGTGTGTGTGTGTGTGTGTTTGTGTGTCTTTTTGTGAGGGCATGTGTAAAAAGTTTCCCATTGTGGAAATAAAACTCTCTATACCAGGATGTCAATTTTCCCACTTCACAGAGGGACGCACGCACACACACACACACACACACACACACACACACACACACTGCCAGCTCTGTGGGGTCTCTGAAAAGTTGGCAGCAACACGTTTCCTCTTTCCCTCTTCCTCCTCCTCCTCCTCGTCTCCCTCCTTCATTCTCCAAAATGTTCGACGGTGGAAACTGTGCTGACCGGTGCAGAGACAGAAAGAGAAAGTAAGTAGAGGTGTCAAGTAATTATACAGGTTACACACTATAATAATTGCAATGATACCGTCCCCACCTCAGCTCTCTCGATTAAAGCACCATTTCTAAACCATTGTTTCTGTGCAGGTACAGTATAAATACATAACAAGAAGAAAAAGAGATGAAGTATTTATGGTACCGTTGAAAAGAGCTCACGCCAGGAGGTCTGATCAGGTCAAGGAAGTAAAAGCATCAAATAATGTATTTCCCCTCTAGCCTTTGAAACATCCGCCTTCGCCCCAATATGGTAATAAACAAATTAAATTTTATTTATGCTGTTCAAAACTTCCGTTAGTCTAGTGTACCCGTTAGTCTGGATCAGCCACAGAACTCACTGTTAGTCATACAGGGCTCACATTCCATTTGCAGCCATTGTGTTTGTATTTATTAAATCTCAGTTATCTTCAAAAACTTTACAGATGTGAGAAAATACTTTTGTTTACACCACAAACCGGGGGAAACGTTTAAAACTCCACAGCAATAATCATGATAATCTGTATTTGTATAGCAATGATCTAAAATAAGATTGTTACTGTAAAAGTAGTTGCAGTATGGTTAAAAAAAAAAAAAAAAAGTAATACATTAGATAGCGAGGAGTAAAACTGAAGCAACAGTAAAGAGAAAAAAGGGTCAGAATGGAAACAGAATGTTAGTGTCAGTACTAATGCTGACCAGTGTGGGGCACTGTTTAGCCCCATATAATGACAAGGTGGTTGCTTGTACCTGTGTGTTACACTCGCTCTCTTTCCCACTCTCCCTCCCTCCCTCCCTCTCTCTCTCTCTCTCCTTCTATCTGTCTATCTCCTCTTCACTCTCACACACACCCTCTGAAGATGTACTCTTGAAACTGTTATCTCTCAGGTAGTTTGACCTTCACCCTGGAGCTTTTACAAAATAATTGGGCCGCACCTCAACACACTGATGTCAATATGTCTGTGTGTGCGTGTGTGTGTGTGCGTGCGTGTGTGTGTGTGCGTGTGTGTGTGCGCAATGGAAGGGGGAAAGAAACGGATTAATGTGACTGTGGCAAGAGAATGAAAGACCACAAGATGGAAAGATACACAATGTAAATGTGTGTTTGTGCGTGTAAAAAAGAAAAAGTGTGTCAGGCGCACACAACTGGCTCACTTGTCAATCTGTGGGAAACTAGGAGTGGTAGCAAAGGGGAGCGGTCTGTGTGTGTGTGTGTGTGTGTGTGTGTGTGTGTGAGCCCTCGTGTGTGTGAATGTGTTTCTGCGAGTGTGAGTGTGTATGAATAAGCATTAGTAATCAGTCAGCTGTCACAGAAGTGCTTTGTCTTCCGGAGCGTTACAGTTTGACTCCGGGACAAGAGCCTGAGGCCAGCGCCCGGCTGTTCCTGTGTACATACGTGTCCGTGTGCGTGCATGCGCTGTACGTGTGTTCACCTCTCTGACAGAATGGATTATTCATAACTTCCCGTAGCTACTCAGCAGGTTTCTTGTTGATGGTTGTTATTCTTTAAACTGTACAGTGAATGCAACCCATGAATAGAGAGGATTTAGGGTTCCAGTCCTGGACTCCAGTACATTAGAGCACAGCCCATGACTCACATCCTGGGATTGTGGCCACACTTTTTACTTTACCCAATACCCAGTCTGGTGAGTGTAACTATGTGTCATGTGAAAGGGGGTTTGCTCAAAGTGAAAAACACCCAGAGAGTTATCGGCCACTGAGCTTTTTAGCCTCTTTCAGCTCCTCGTTTTGGTTTTATGGCTCGTTGACCGTTTTTGCTCGGTCGACCTCAACAACCCTGTTTCCAGCAGCAGCAGGCGGCTGTTTTCATCAAACAAGCCCCGAAAAACACACCACGCTACCTGCTCAGCACTAAGCTCACCCATGTCGGCTTTAAACATGGCTGTTGTCAGAGAACTGTAGTTGGCGCGAATTCAGCCAGTAACAGATTTGGACGCTAAATCTCTTTCGTGGCAGAAAAGTAATATACACTACGGACATTTCTCAACAAAATACTCAGCAAAATCTACTTCCCTGCTGAGTATCCATATACTCAGTAAGCGTGCACGGATTACTGAACGGGCCTGGGTCCAGGATCCCGGGGTGTCAGGAAGCCCCTGGTCCGGAGCCTGTGTCTAAACTAAAGTGACTGTGAAAATGTCTCGTTGGAAAGACAATCAAACAATATTATGGATGGATGGATTTTATATTATGGGTGATGGATTCCTACTGTACTTATTTTTATCTTAGCTACCCGAAGAGACGCTTTAACATTAATAACATACTGAAACAACATTTAACAAGAAGAAATTCATGAAAGTAAAACAGCATATGTGAAAAACTCTCACACCTACTTCATCAAAATGACAGCTGGCTTGGAAGCAAAGCAAGTTATTAAAGTTACGAGCCTTCTGAAGACATTTGCTGGTATAACATTTCTGTTTGTGAAACTAAAATCATTTGTCAGAGGTTGACTAATGACGTTCAAGGGTCTACAGCTTTGTTGAATGGGAGCCTGTAGACATTTAATTACTTGCATACGGTATCTACACAGTATATAGCTACAAAGCGAGTCAATGTGCAGTCTCCAGAGCTGCGGACTACCATACACCTTCCTGCTGGGCTTCGTATGAAAAGCAGATGCAAATTGCTGCATCAGAGGCTGCAGCAGCTCCCTGTCGCCATGGTGCCGTGTTGCCACGGCGTCGCCATGGGGACTTCGGGGTCACCGGTGATGAGATCACATCCCGATGAGCCTCTTAGACCTTAATCCATTTATCGCGCCGGCCAGGAAAAACACACGTACACATACACACACACACACACACACACACACACAGACACACACACACACCAAGTATAAGCAAGTCTATGGGCCAAGAGAGAGGACTTTCATTGAGATGTTGTGCTGTTGGAGATTTGAGATCTGACCATTTTCTTCTCTCTGTCTATCTGTACATTGTCACATTAGTAACCAATGACCTTAATCTGAAACCACAAGCATCTATCTTCATTAACCCTTTTAGTCATCAAGATATTTTTTGATCATGAACGGTTTCATGGTGGAAAATAACTTAGATCTTCTCGGCTTGAGCCGTTGTTGTGCGTCGCTCAGAATTTACACCTTGCCGCTGCTCCTCAAAGTTCACACTATAACTGAACTGCACTGAGCTTTGGACGATTGCTAGCCTTGTTCCGGACCGCTGAGTGGGTGCTCGCTGATGGCTTCATCCGGCAGTTAGAGACACAGTCGAGCCAATCAGAGCTTTGTAGGCAGGATTAAGAACGGGGACATGATCTCATGGATGTATTAAGAGAGCTGGGCATGGCGCCGTCAGTTTTTAAACAGTTTTTATTTGCACGTCGTCGTCCAAATGTAAATGGAAGGGAAAGGAGAAAGAAACACTGATGCACATGTGCACTGGGCTGCACAACTTGGAAGCAGACCAGGTAGTGGGAAAAAGTTTTTGGCTTGAGGCCTAAACGGAGCAATTTTCATTCCAATGAACAGGCTCCATCTTGGAGTCCGGTATCCAGTTCTCATAATAAATCCATACAAGATCTTATCTCCACCTCCCGACATCCGTGAAAAACACCAGCGGAAAAATGTCAACAAGTGTGGATAAGAACCACGTAGCTGTACAGGTTATTGGAAGTAGACTTTTAGTAACATAATACATTTCATTAAGTTACATCTTGACCTAAATCTTACCCTCACAACGGTTTCTATTCTGACTATGGGTCATGCTAACTTTGCACTCGTCACCTTCGCATAGAGATTCAGGAATCGCGGACTCCAGCGCAGCAAAGTATATCAGGGCAAACAGCAAAAGCTAACTAGAACTTCCCAGATAAACTTTGCTGAATTGTTTTTTTTTTTTTACTTACTATTTCTACATAAATCATCTCAACTCTTGTGTCTGCGCTTGACCTAAGGTAAACACAGAAATCAGACACGAGCATTAGCCATCGTTGCTAACGGCACTAGGGATGTACTTTCGGGGGAACTCGCCTAGTAACCAAACTAGCTTCTGCTCCCAGCAACTGCAGCTTCCACGCTGTCTGGGATGGACATGTCACCCGCCGTTAGCTACTGACACAGAAGTTTTTGTTTTGCCCATATTGGTATTTAACAGTTCTTGGTTATAAATTGCATAAAGCACCTGATGACATGTTGACCTTCAGCTGAGCTCCGGACGCTGACTCCGTTCCGGACCCTGCGCTGAGTACCGCACAGACCGCCGATCATGTGTGCGGAGCTGAGGTGTTTTTAAAGAGCTGGAATTACAGGCAGAAAGCCAGATTGACAGGTATATAAAGGCTGTTAGCGGAAAGGTGGGATTTGCACCCTGCAAATTCACGCCGCTCCTGGCAGACGGCGCGTGCTGGATGTTTCCCTCCGGTGGCTCCATCAGCTCGGGGGGGAAGGTGGTTAAAAGTCTGACCCAGGGTGTTTGCTGTGAGTCCTTCCTGCCTCGCTGCACTGTGAGCTTTCAGGTAAAGGACTAATGTCACAAACAAATAAAACCCTTTGAGGTAAAACTAGATGATTTTGAAGAGCTGTGACATCAGTGAAAACTCAGCAACAAAAGGTCACTGTATTTCTAATTGCTCCGTCGATGGCTCTGCCCCTGCCGAGCGGTATCTTTTCCTCCTCCTTATTCGTTTTCACACTTCGGATAACTAAGCCCTCTCAATAGACAGATGCCATCGAGACAATTATCAGACCATTATGCGTCATCATCTGTTCCCAGGTACAATGGGAGCTATTTGAGGAAGGCTCACATCTGAAGGCTGTGCAAAAGTCTGACTGGTTTATTATCGCGCTGGGAGGTTACGTCAGAGGCATCAAACCTGCCATGGCCCCAGGTACAGGATGCTCCGTGTCCAGTCGATTATTAAACCTGCCACCTCTCGCAAAAATTCTGTCCAAAGGAAAAAGGGACTTTATCAAGCCTGATTTAATTTATTAGCAGGAGGGCTGCCTGAACGAGGCACTCTGTGTTCCTAAGTGTGTTTTACAGATGAAAGGACTCAGAGCTGGAGTGGGTGTGTTGTTTGAATACTGAGGACGCACCTCAAAATCTGGCCGGAGGCAGGCGAGTCGTCTTCCCATTGTCGTAGGTGTTGCTGGAAAAGGATGCAATCCACCTACAGGAAAAAATAAATGGTATGGAAACGTACTGCTCTTATTTGGCTTTTACCGCCCACTTGCCCACCAGTGGGATGCAGGCCCATGCCGAAATTTCTCGGTCCTCTGGTGCCATTAGAAGTTGCATGAATATGAACATGTATTTATGTAGTGATGGATTGGACACTCTCCTCGTCATGAAAACAATCCAGGTTGCAACACACCCTCGATTATGCAACCCAACCTTTTGAAGATATCAGGTCTCCTCACCGGAGCTTGGCTTTTGCCATTTTTCTGTCACTGGCCTTGACGAATGTACCTAGGTAGCTAGCTAGCTCTGCGACGTCTCCGTTCTTCGCCGCTGGGTTCCGACTGCTCAGCTGTTTCTCTAACCAGGCGAAACAGTTGTTAATGAGCACAAGGGGACCTAGCCGAGCTGCTGAACTAATCTGAGATGGAGGAGGCAACTCAGGGGTCTGGAACCTGTCGTCTGGTTTGTGTGAAATTCATTTTAAAAAATTGTTTACGGCACATGCACTGTTAAACCATAGTATCAGCTGGCACGGCAAAGGTCTTACGGCGGGTCCTGCTTTCAGGAAGGTCCCTGCATCGAAACGTTTCCGCGCGTTGAATACGAAATTTTGTGCTTATGTTTCCCATATTCCTCAGTAAACTGCAGGTAGCTGTACCCAGTGCGAAGAGCCGAAGGAGGATGGGTTAATGGGGGCCCCCTTTCTATTGCCCTGGGGCCCCACAGCAGATTAACCAAGCCACGCTCCCTACCTTCAAAGGAATCTGTCAGTCAAAGACGGTAATAAATCCTTGAAAACTTTAAATCCACATTGATTGCATGAGTTCTAGTGATCATTGATTTTCAGGGGTCTGAGAGGCTAATCGTTTTCTAGATTTTAGCATTGTAATGATTAGTTAGGTGCAGACACTATTTTACCTTATACACAACAATAACAATAATAATGGCAATGATGGTGATGCTAAAGGCAATTATCAATAGTAGTATTAGGACTTGCATTTGTATTAGCAATATTTATTTATATGAAAACACATTTACAGTATCGATATGATACAATGTCCGTTTTGAACCACAAGCAACACATTCATTCAACCAATTCCAGTCCTAACCCGTAGCTGAATACGCAGACAGACAGGCAAAAACAAGGCAGGAAGACGTTCAGTCATTCAGACAGTCAGACAGACAGGTCGCTCCAGAGGTGACCGGGGAATCCTGCTCTCTCTTTGCCTGCAGACAGAGCCTCCTCCGCGGCCACTGCTCCTCCTCCCCTCCCCTCCCCTCCCTCTGCCCTGGTTGCGCGCTGGGGGATCCGACGACGTCACACAAGCACACACACACACACACACACACACACACACACACACACACGCCCTCTCTCTCTCTCTCGCGCTCTCTCTCTCTTTCTCTCGCACTCTACCGCTCCGTCTCTCTCACTCTCTCTCTCCCTCTCCTCTATGCTGCTATTCTGGGAAGTGGCGCTTGGAATAACCCCCGTGTGCTTATGAGTGTGTGTGCGTGCGTGTGTATGTGTCTCCTGATTTCACCCTCACACACGCACACGTACACACACTCACAACACAGTCAGACGCACACATTTACTGTCTGTCTGACTGCAGTAGTGGAGCTCCGGCAGCAGAAATCCGGTCGGAAAGGATTCCTTCCATTTTTACGCGTAACTTTTCCCCCGTCGGCCGCCTCGCCGCGACGTTCCCACCGCTGCTCCTCGACCCTTGTGGATTTCTAACAACAGTCTCCGGGCTGCTTTCTAACGGACAGCCAGCGAGCTGACAAGCCCGCCCGGAATCGGATCTCCTGTCACCGGGCTTGCTTGTTGTCATTTTCGCGCAGAGGACGGAGACGCGCAGCCGGAGCGCAGACAGAAGGTAAGAGCAGGGAGGGAAAAGCGAAACCTTACCGGACATATTCTCGCACATATCGCAGTGACATCGGGGTTTTCTGCGCCATGACGGACATTACGGGCTGTTTTCATGGCACTTGATCTTTTGTTTAGCTTATAAGGGCAAGGCTATGCAGGGGGAATACCCCGGGCACGCATTGCATTACATGCAGATTACCCGGGTTGCGTAATATCCTGAGGAATTTGCAGTAGCCTGCACGGCCAGGGTGGCTGCAAGGCCGGGGAGAGAGAGATAGAGGGAGGACGGGAGAGAGGGAGGGGGTGGTGGTGGTGGTGGTGCTGGTGCTGGTGGATATGAAGCTGTGAAAGTGGAAGCTCGGAGAGGTGCGATGGTTTGAGTGCTGGCGTCCCGGAAGGTCGACTATCGGCGTCCGCGGGTCATGTGCGGCGACATGCCGGCCCCGTCCGCGCCTCGGCGGCTCGGTTCGTGGAAGTTCACCTGCACCTCCCGGCGACCGTACCGCCGCCCCCGGTGTAGCGCGCGCGGCGGAGTGCTCCGAAGTGGGCTTAAACTGTGACCTTAGCGCACTCGCTTTGGTATTTCCTTGTTGCTGCTACAGTGTGACCAGTGTGGCATTCCTCGGATACTGAAATAGAGGCTTGTTGCCACAGTATGCGTTGTCGCACAGTACGTGTCCGAAAACGAAAAACGGCTCTTTTTCACAAAGGGAGTGACTTTATCTCATATGCTCATCGTTTTGTTTCCTCTTTGTGTGTGTGTGTGTGTGTGTGTGTGTGTGTGTCTGTGTATGAGAGAGCGCGCGCGAGAGAGAGAGAGAGAGAGAGAGAGGTGGTGGGTGGTGCGCTGGCTGGTTCCGGGAATGTTCCATGACGTGTTGCCGTCTAGAGAGGGGCCCCGGCCGGGGAGACTCCGACTCACGGTCCGGCCCTTCTCTCTCTCTCTCTCTCTCTCTCTCTCCTTAACAAGCCTGCTGATAATCTTGTGCTGGAAAAATATCTCGGTCTTTCTTCGCTGCATTTTTCAGAGGGGAGATTTGCACCCTCCTCGTATGAGCACGTCGCGTCATATCGGGTGTCATAATCCCGTGATCTCCTCCCCGCGCCGCCACCCTTCCACAGAGAGGTCAGAGGTCAAAGGTCAGGGTCGAGCACTGCCACATGCAACAGGAGGTAGGGACCCCGCTCGAGGACAACGCGGCGGGGTGGACGATTGGCAGTAGGGGGACTTGAACCGCAGGTCTGAAACAGCAGAAGGACACTGTGCTGCCGGGCTGCTGCCAACCTTGCTGTGTGGCTCTCGGTGCATTTCTTTCATGTTTGGCATGTCACAGGAAGCTGAAATAAAGGACACACTGACAATAAAGCCAATACAGATAAAGCATCTTCTTCTTCTGCAATAAGGCCTGCAGTAAGTAAATAAGCCAATAAGTGAATCTGTAATAAATGACACTTGAAAAGGATAATGAAAATATCTATGGGACTTAAATATGATTGCGGTAGCAAATAAATAGGGTTAATTGTTTTTAAAATTTACCGTCACATCTATGGGTTTTTATGGTCTTTGTTGGCAGGGAAAGCAGCTAATTTTAAACAAGGATTGACACTATAAAGATGGTATTTTTAGAAACGACGAGAAGCCGCGCGCGCTGCAAAAAGGCCACAGAAAATGGAAGAAACAAATGAGCCGTGAATTAAAGCACAGATGAATGCTTTGTTGCTGTTTATTGAAGCTGCAAAGGAAAAGCAGCACCAGAAACGTGTCTCGACTCGGTTTGCGGTGGCGATAAGGTCATAATCCTGTAGCTAAAGACATCATTGCAGAATGTATTCTGCTGTCAGGACACATGCCGCTGACTGTGTGCGTGCATGTGTCTGTGGTCGATGTGTGCGTGTGTGTGTGTGTGTGTGTGTGTGCTTGAAACCATGCACGGGGAAAGGCCGACCTACGTACCATCTGTCTCACTGCCACCTCAGATGGCCATCGTGGTGTACTGCGTAGGAGCAAGCATCCATGCACACGCACACACACACACACACACACACACTGTTACCGGTGTGGATAGAACGTGCATGAGGTGTGAGTTGATTTTCGGCACTAAACATTCAATTAGTTTCTTACTTGGGCCTTGTGGGAACTCCATGTGTGTATGCGTGTGTGCGTGAAGTCCACCCACCAATATCTAATATGCTACAATTGTACAAGCATTAGCCAGTGGGGCTGAAATAAAGTGTTTAGTGTTCACCTACAGTGTGGCTAGCCTGCTAGCTTAGCTGCCACTGAGTCAGCGGTTTCAGACCTGGGGACTGGGACCCGACAAGGGGTCACGAGAGGATCACTCATGAAATACTGTCAACAGTCAACAGCTGGACGGTAGCTTGTGCTAGTTTTTCGAAGACACCGGTTTGTGGGAAGCTGTATCAGTCGGGGGCGGCGTCATCGAGCTTCAGAAGTGGCATGAAGTTACGACAGCGGCACAAGTCAGCGATGATACCACTGAGACAGTGCTCGAATATTACATCACATGAAACTTCCTCCGAGTCCGCTCATCACCTTCACCCGCATCTCTTGGTCTTTCCCAGTGGACGGGGTTGGCCTGGTTGTCGCGGCGAGAGCAGCTCAGCTGTCGTGTGATGACAGCAGGGCACCTTAACCCACGTCGCCGCTCAAAGATGGCGTCGAATGTGAATGTCATCCTTGAGCTTATATCTTATATTACACGCAGTCATTTCGGCATAGACAGTAATTACTGCAGTAATTCTCCATTTTGCTCCGATATCATTAGTCCAGGTGATGGTTGCTGCTGCCCTGTAACAAGTCCAGCAGCCTGTTGGGTATTAGTTTTGCTTTGATTCATTTCTCATGTTGAATTCATCCCAGTTATGAATTTAATGTCTCTCTCTCTCTCTGCTTTTTTTTTTTTTTTTGGTGTGTATCCCTTTTTGTAGCTGTCCGCTCCTCTGTGTGTCTGTTCGTTCGCCGCGATGGGATAGGTTTGCATTTGCTGTCAATTAACACACGCAACATCATAGCTGGAGAATTTGAAATGACTGCAGATGTATGGCATGGTGTGATGAAGTAACACACACAGACACACACACGGACACACACACGGACACACACACACACGCACGCACTGTTGAGCCTTCGTTCCAGCTTTGAGTCGCTGATTTGAAGAGCGTGTGTCCCTTCAGCCTGCACGTTCAGATGACAATAATCATCAGCTTTTATTATTCTGCTCCAATGGACTTTAAAAGTGACAGTTAACAGTAACATCTCACATCTAGCGCTCGTACTTGACTACGCTCATTAAACAATCCACCAAAATCAGTCAACATTTGCTTATTACAGCTCCGCAAACCTTAACGCCCGCTTGCTTTCTGGTGTGCTTAGGCACTAGCTTGTTGTTATCTTTGATATTTTATTGACAGAATAAAATTATAAAATATGTGTATCGGGTTTAAGAGTGTACCTTTAACCTCTCCTGATTAGGTTCTTTAACACAAGATTCGACAGAGGAAGCCTTGCTTCACTTTGCCTACCCAGTTGTTTGTTATTGTGACATATCAGACTCCTCAAATAACACCTGCAATTCAACATGATGCACCTGCATGAAGTGAATGGCTTCCTCCAGAGAGCGATGAATTCAGAGCATTTAAAGAGGATTTTAAGCTTCACACTGAGCTGATCCACAGTTTGTCTCACTGGATTGTGCTGCTTTTGAATGCAACTGCACAGTGTTTCCTGTGTGTGTTTGTGTGTGTGTGTGTGTGTGTGTGTGTGTGGGTGTGTGATCACCTGAGAGCTGTAGAGGAACCTGAGAGCGCTCGGGTTACCGAGGTCCTGACAGCGGCGGCTAAATTATTAAGACACACACACACACACACACGTGCGCGTGTGGGTGAAGCCTAATGAGTTGGTTGACTGGCTTCTCCTGGTAAATTGCTCCTCTGTGGTTCGGTTTTATACGTGTCTGAACACCGGGAGGAGAGGAGGAGTTGAGGAAAAGAGGAGAAGAGAAAGTTAGAGAGCAAGTGAGAGGGAGCTAACATAGAAGAAGAAGGGACAAAAGCGGAGGAAGAGATCAGGGATGAGGGAATAGGAGGAGAAGGGAGGTGGAGGAAAGAGGAGAAGAGAAGGGGGAAGGAGACGAGAGATAGAAAAAATGGAATGGAAAGGGTGAAGGTGATAGGAGAGAAGGAAGAGAGATGAGGAATGAAGAGGAGAAAGAGTGAGCTCGAGGAGAACACGAGAGGAAAGAAGTTTAAAAAAAGAGCAAAAAGCTGTGAGAGGAGAAGAGAAGACAGGAAACGGGAGGAGAGAAAAGGAAAGGAAACAAGAGAAGAGGAATGAAGAGAGAGGAGGAGAGAAGAGAGGAGAAGGGAGGAAAGTAAACAAAGGAGAGGAGAGGGAAGAAGTACAGAAAGAGGAGATGGGACGAAACAAGAGGAGAAGGGAGGAGATGAGAGGAAGATGAGGGAGGAGGAGGAGAAGGAAAGAGAAAGAAAAGAAGAAGATGAGGAGTAACAGAGAGCAGGAGGAGGAGTGGAGAAAGGATGAGAGGTTTCCAAGCTGCACCAACAAAGGAGTGTGTCTGTTCTGTCAGCTGCTGACACACTTTTCATTTCAGGCAGTTTGCTCAGTAGGGTGTGTGTGTGTGTGTGTGTGTGTGTGTGTGTGTGTGTGTGTGTGTGTGTGTGTGCGTGTGAGTGTGTGTGTGTGTGTGTGTGCGCGCGCCCGCCTGATCTAAGCTTGTTGTCCTCAGCTTTACAAAAGGAAACTCTCCCTCTCTCGGTCCCTACAACAGCCAGCTGAGGACGTTTTTCATCGCAGAGCCAATCACTGAGCACCTTGTTGCTGAGTGACAAGTCCGTTGCCCCACACTGGCCAACCACACGGCAGCTTTTTAACGAGAAAGGGAAATATGATCGTTCTCCCTCTCCGTTTTTGCTTTGCTAGAAAGAGCGTGTGTGTGTGTTTATGTGTGTGTTTGTTGGTGTGTGCGTCAGGGAGAGAGGCTGATATTGTAACCCAATCTCTCCTTACTCAAAGGGAGGCACTGGATGGGCTGTCAGGTGGGCTGTGTGTGTGTGTGTGTGTGTGTGTGTGTGTGTGTGTGTGGCTATTTAAATGGACAGAGAGATTATGGTGAGATAGAGGGAGAGAGAGAAAAAGAGAGAGAGAGACCTTTACCCAAACTGGCCTACTTTCTCAACAGCTTGTAATTAGTCTCACTTCATGCATTTATGCATCAGACAGTGGAGCTAAATCAGTGTTTTGTAATCAGAAAATCCCATCTGCAACAGCCATTATCCGGTTTTCCCTTTGCTGTACACTGCCAATATACTGTGAATGGATTATAAACTATATGCAGCATAACTCCCACAGTCAACATGCACTCCGTGCGCAGAGGAATACTCTGCATACAGCGTTTTTCCATACAGGTGGGGATACCTGTAGGGAGCCGAGCCGCGAGCAGCCGCGGCCACTAAAGCCATGCCTGAATGCTTTCACGCCATTTGAACGACACTGTAAGAGGTGTCGTTTTCCTTGACGATGTATCAAAAATGTGTAAGAGCGGTGAAAGCCTGCGGCCTGCAGCCGACTGTTTCTTCCTGGAGCATTCTTTCCCTACACTATTTAAAACTTAGCTGTTCGACCCTGCCTCCCAGAAATCACGTTCCCACGCAGCTAACCTGCGACAGCAGATTCGCTTTGCAGGAAACGCGACCGGATTACGTTTTCCACAAACGTCATGGGGATATGTTGTTAGGTATTTGGCAAGTCGCGATTATGTGGGTACTGAACGTGTCAGCAAGATATTTACAGACACCGTATTTGCTTTCTGCCAGAACAGCTGATCTTGCGGCACAACATCCACTTGTAGTGACTACAGCGTTTTATATTGGTTCTGTTTAGACTCTGGAGCCCAGTCTCTGGTGTTACAGCTGCGTGCTTTATGTGCCCATTGTCCGCCACATCCACCTCCTGGTGACTCTGCTGCTGTTAATAAATGTAGGGCTTCATTCATTCGGTAAATACATCGCCTCTGAACATAATCCAGCCAGCGGTTGCGATTCCTACGGAACACGTTTGTTGTTGCGGTTTAGTTGCGTAGAGACATAATTTCTAGGAGACGGGGTTCCGCCGTTGGTCGACCTACTGGCACTAAGCATGTCTGTATTTTGTTGTGTAAATCAATTTTTAGTGCACAACGACAACCGATGACAGTCACTAATACGCTACATTTCCCTGTAGCCTTCAGTGGAAATGAGAAGCAGAAGCGGTGGGGACTTAGCAATAAATAAACACAGCAAATATAGAGGGCTATACCGTGCCTATGGACAGCCATTAATAGTTAGGGTCGGTTTCTGATGGCTTGCTCTATTTTGGACCTGGATCCCACTTGAACGAAATGGTTTTTGAGGTGAACGCTCTGAAATTTTGAGCCGTACGGTATGCTTGTTTCTGTCTTGCCAAGATTAAGGCGAGAGGATGGATATTAATTCAATCTTCCAGGTCCGGGACGTATTATCCTAGCCTAGCACAAATGCCAGAAGCAGAGGGAAACTAGCTATTCTCTGTCGTGAGAGAAAGAATATGGCTGCCGACGGCCCCAAAATCATCTCAGATACACGTTGTTTCTCGTTAGCTAGCAAATTAGCCACCAATACATAAAAAGGATCACTTGGGATTTTTGAGCAAATAAAATGTGCAAACGTCCGTGAAGAGACGAAACTGGTTCCCGATGTTGAAGCTCTTGTTAGCTGCTTACTAAGTGAGCTAACTGCTCGGAAACCCCAGTGTCTTTGACTCCTGTTTGTGCAAGTGTGAAAGAGGCGAGATATAACCTGTAAATACAGCTTTTGGGTTGTGAGAGGACACCTTTGACGGAGCTCGGCTCGCAGTGACCCCCCTTGCTTTCTATACCTGTGCCTAGCTATGCAAAACACTGGCTGGCCCAACGAGCACAGAAATGAAACTGATATCAGTCTTCTCATTTGACTCCTGGTAAGAAAACAAGTTTATTTGACAAAATTAATTGTCCTTTAAGCTCAAGGGTTAACACATCTCTTCACAAATTAGCAAAGGCCATTATACAAAACATTCAGGCAGACATTTTGACAAATAGCCTAGTAAATAGCAACCTAGCAAATCTGTAGCTCCTGGTCTTTTTTTGACTCATACTCAGATTTATCAAAGTGGCATTGAACCACCTCAACGTGTGTACACTTAAACCATGTCGTTGTTAAGTTTCATTGTTTTTCTTACTCATAGGTGGATAACTGATCAAATATTAATAACATGACATGACGTCGTATTCCCATCAGCTTCGGTTTTAGCGTGATTTGAAGAAAGAAAGAAAAAAGTAACCATCAGCAGTAAAATTCAGCGTTTGATGTCATTCGCTCTACAATCTACAGCCGCTGTTACGCACCGCGCTCGACAGTCATACGGTGACAAATATACAGTGTTGAAGTGAAACCAGACCCAGAATACGTTACAGTGACAAACTCGGTTGCTGAGTTTTGAGTAAGGTGTGAAACTCTCACTTTCATACTCCACCCGAGTGCATGTGAGAAACCCTGGCGTTTTCTCTTGGGGATGTCCGAAGACATTTTGGGAACTGTAGGACATCTACATGACGTACATGAGGCAGGTTTAGGTAAGGTAGGTAAACCAAAGATGGCAAATTACGACACCTCGTTATTAAATGTTTCCCGGAATGAGCCGAACGTTGCAGGTCGGTGACGTCTGTTTGTGTGGTATAAGTGTGTCCGACGGGGATTTATTTATTTATCGTAACTTACATCTCAACATTTATCTATGGCACTTTCTTCATCAAAATTAGTAAATGGGAATTTGAAAATGTATATTTTTTAATCTTTTAAAAAAAAAAGTTTTCTAAATAAAAAAAATAAATAAACGATAAAGGAAATCTGGTGAAAGATGGATTATAAAAATAGCACTTGGAGTCAAAAATTATGTCATTTAGCTTCTTTTTTAAATTATTTGAGGGTCTATAGTATTATAGTATTAAAAATACGTCGCTATGATGAACCATCTGACCCGGGCTGATGCGCTGTTCCCAGGCAGAGACAGTTACTGCCGTGGGTTTAGGTTGAGTCATTTGCATATCCATACAAAAGATAAAAACACTTCAAAAAATATCGGGGTTGAAAAGAAATCCAATCTCAGCGGGTGAGACGGAACAGAAACCCCAATGGGCTTTAAAAAACAAAAAAAAACCCAAACGAAAAAAGTGACAAAAGAAAACTGAAAATCAAGATGACAAACGGATGACATGAGTGATCTGAAACTCTGAAAGAGTGTGTCATCTGTTTTTATTTATTTATTGCTGGATTCACCGAAGGGTTTTAAATGTCGATGTCAAATGCTCAGAATCCACAAAAAAAAACAACAGAGACTTTCGGGAATGAAGAACTGTTTTTTTTTAATTGTTTTCGAAATGAATGATTACAAACCACAGGATCAGCGTGTCACTGCTGTTGTTGGGGAGATATTACAAAAACGCCGCTCCTGTTTTCTCCTACGTTGATATTTATATGCTGAGAGAGTCTCATGGCCTTTTGGCCTTTAAAACCACTCAAAATCTGTGCACAATCCGTGCTTTGATTTTTGCATTACGTGACCAAAAGTATGCGGACACTTGACACTCTGGCTTTGTGCACAGGGGCGCTGTCATGCCTACAATTTGCCAGCAGTTTTTGGTCGGGAGCATTTGCCAGGCAACCGGCGGAGACTCCAGGGAGTTACTCAGAGAAACAATTGGGCACGTAGCTCCCTGTAAAAGAGTAAATTTTCATTTATACACTTTGTTTTCGTGCAGTTAAACAAACGTAGGATCATGTTGTCTAGCTAGCATTGGTGGTGCTAGAGCCAGGCTGGCTGTTTCCCCCCTGTTTCCAGTCTTTGACGTAAGCTAAGCTAACCAGCTGCTGGCGGTAGCCTTGCATATTTAACGCACACATATGAGAGTGGTGTCTCATCTAACCGACCGGCAGAGAAGGAATACGCATTTTTCCCAAATTCTCGAGCTGTTGCTTTAAGGTTTCTCTTAATTGGAAATACAGGCCAAACAGCCCCAAATGAAACGTACGAACAGGCATCGGGACAAGGGTGTCCACATACTTTTAGCCATTTATTGTAGCGTTGGGCCATGGGATGGGACGTCAACCCTTAGTCCTGTCATGTATTTTCATGGTGGGGGCCTTATTGTATGCACCTGGTCCTATATTACACAGAGTGTGTTTTACATAAAAGTACTACACGTCTTTATCATGCTTTCTATCGCCTTGTCCCCCAGGGGCTGTGACCGGTTCTGGACTTGCTAAACCGGACCCGGGGACAAACACCAGGTAGGATCTGCAAAACTGATAACTGTGTGTGTGTGTGTGTGTGTGTGTCTGTGTGCACGGCTATGGTGGTTATAGCTTGCAGTCAGACACAACAAGCTGTCATTACACAGGTTAGACGGAGTTACCATTTGACCGGGAATGTAGATACATAAATTGGGTCATAAGGTCACGTTACATGTTGATTACAGCAAGTAAGAGTCAGGGAGGATGAAGTGACTTTATGCGGCAAAAGCTGAGGGTGGATACAGTAGTTAGCAGGTCATCTGTCAAAGGTGAAAGCTACGCAAACATTTATGAGGTGAAATTTCAGGTGGAAAGAAAAAAGGCCAGTTATGGCAAATTGCTATAACTGACAAAAATGACATAAAGTGGAGTGAGGTTTTTTATAAAATTATTGTAGGTATTGTGAAAGTAGATTTTTAAGGTAAAATGGGGTTTCAATATAGAGAAATTCCACCTTTAGATAAATTTAAACTAATAAAAAGAAAGTAGGTGCGTTTAACTAGTCATTTAAGGTGAAAGGGCCCGACAGGAAGTGAGAGAGCCCAAAAAACAAGGAGAAGATGGTGGGGAAAGAGCTTCTTTGTAGTAATAACCATCATTATGCTTTAAAATGGCTGATGCTTTTGTCATGAGAGACAGAGAGAGAGAGAGAGGCTCACAGAGAGGAACAGACGGTAAAACGAGGAGCGAGTTGAGCTGTATTCATTTAACCAGAATTACTCTTGCTGTTCTTTTTTTTTTTCCTGGCTGGTTGCCGGGGCAACCGGCCAGCTTCGTTACCGGAGGTGTCACCTCGGCTGGGAGTGTAAATGAAAAAGCTCACTTTAATGGTCCTGCCGCCTGCCTGCATGTAAAGTTCCTGTAGGGCCTGTTCCCCGTCACACGCTCCAAACTGTTTGGAAAACTCTCTAAATAAATCTTCTGCTCTCTGTACACACACACACACACACACACACACACACACAGTGGAAGTCACCTGCGATAATCCTGCAGCCGCTTGTTCAGAGACGCCGCGGTTTTGTGTCGGAATCATTGGATTCCTTTTTTGAAATGGAAGAAAGTGAAGAAGTTGTGTTTTGCGACGCGTTTAACTGCTGGTATGACGAAGGGTGACGACGCAGCTCTGCTGACTACTTTGAGCGATGGAGCAGAGTGTTTCTGCCACCATGACTGAAAGAAACATTTTTCTCAGTTTCTTGTTACAACAAGAAAATGTTCCTGCTATGAGGAGATCCTTTTCGCATTATAAGCGGAAGTTTACTTGTTGTAACAACACACAAATCACAGTTGTTTGTTTTAAATTAAATCATTTGTTGTGTCGTTATAAGGAAAAATGTTTTTTGTTTTAATGAGATCAATGATTTTTGGTGGTAATAAGAAAATATTGTGGTGTAACGCGACAGAGCAGCGTGTCGTTATAAAAGTTTCTTGTTAAAACTGAATCAATGGGTTTGCACTAATAATATGAAAAATGTGTCTTATAGTAGGAAAAATATAATGCGAAAAGGATCTTGATAAAATTAGAAAAATGTCCTGCTATAATGGAAAAACCAAGAACATGCAAGTCATTATTTCTCTTTTTTTTGTCTTGTGAAAAAATTATTTTGTCATCTCAATGTGTCACATCACTTTTCTTATGATAATGAAAAAATTATGCTGTATAGTACAGGAAACAGTGCATTGCGTGTGTGTGTGTGCATCAGCGGTGTCACTTCCTCTTCCTGTGTAACAGATGGCTTCGTATCAAGGATGAGATGAACTATGTCATCCAAACACCCTGTCTTTCTCCATCTCTCCCTCATTCTCACATCATTCCCACTTCTATATGTGTTCTCACCAGCGACTTTGTGTGTGTGCGTGTGCGCGCGCGTGCGTGCGTGCGTGCGTGTGTGGTTGAGTCAGACGCAGTACACAGAAATAGATCATGTAAAGCAGAGATTACTATCTGCACCTCCAAGCGCAAATGTGTAGGCCTTTAAACTTCATACAGTGTCATCTCTGTAAAGCACACACACACACACACACACACACACACACACACACACAAACTCACAAACACACACACACAGCAGAAGACATTCACAGGATGTGCGTCATTGCTTGCAGACTATGCACATGCTGTAAAATGCACATATGTGTGTGTGTGTGTGTGTGTGTGTGTGTGTGTGTGTGTGTGTGTGTGTGTGTGTGTGTGTGTTCAGTGGGTTACGAGGACATAGGGGGTGACAAATGTCGATGGCTGCTCCCAACTGTGGCGAGATCCGCATTTTTATTTGCAGTTTGAATTTACACATTTAAAAAAAAAAAACTGAATGACAGCGCCAGAAATATTTGTAGGCTGATTAGTGTGGGTGTGAAGATTGGTATTGATAAAGAGCACATGTGATGAGGGCTGATGATATGAATGTTGCTCAGTCCAGTGCAGTTGCCAGAAAGTTTTCCTTCCTCCCAATTTTGTTTCCCTGTCGACTCCACGTGGGCATCAGTGTCTGTAATGCACATGAAGAGAGCCTCTCTAGAGTCTGGGAGAATTTGACAAGACGTTGACCTTCTGGATGAAAAGCACCTAGTTTGTAGTTTCCTGTCGACGGTCTTACAGGTTTCTCTTTTCTAATAATGGTCTACAGGGAAAATGCTCGTTGATCTGCGAGGGATCAACACCGTGTTTGGCTACTGGGACAAACTGGCAGCAAGGCTGTAGCGCCGAGTTCATCTGTGATTTTGCCCTTCTTCTTCCTCTTCTTCTTCTTCTTCTTCTTCTTCTTCGTTTTAATTTCCAGCAGTACAAATCCAGCACAGAAGAAAAAAGGCAGCTGGCAAATAGATACAGAGTAATACAAAGTAAAAGCCAACATTAAGCGTATAAAGGAGGTGTTGTTGCACCATGAGCGTCCAGAACAGCTTTTGACGCTCCTCGCCATAGATTCTCCAATTCTCCGTTCTTCTAGAAGATACTGTGAAGTGTTGTAGTGGGCTGAGATCTGGTGGATACGAAGGCCACAGCGTATCATTCTCACAACATTCATACTCTTCGAACCATTCGGTGAGCCGCCGAGCCCGGCTTTCTCCATTCATTCGTCAAAGTCATCACCCTGAATATGCAAAGCAGGAGAAAAACTGCAAGATGCGACGACAGAAACGTACAGACGGATAGTTTTGTAAGATGAATCAATAAGTCAAGGGCCTCAGAACGACCAAGCGAGACGGAGAAACGACCAAACAGCTGAGCAGCGACAGGATCTAAAGGCTGACTGAGATGTAAAATAGCTGAAAATGCCAATGAACGAAGAGAAATAACCCAAAAAAAAAGAGAAAAACCGAGAGAGGGATGGGGGACCAAATGGATACGGGCGCCATGGTAACCACAGAGTTGGTATGTTGAGAAGTATATACTGAAAATGAAAAAACCAGTAGTGGATGGTAAGCCAATGAGAGCCTCACATCGGTCTCCGTTCACGGATTGGCTGAAACCCACCAGGAAGTGACTGAAACGCACCCACACATCCGCGCACATACGCATGTACGCACACACGCGCGCGCGTTAAGAAGAAACACATTCACCACCACTCCCACACAATATTATGTTCAAATAAAGAAAAAGAAAAAAAAAAAAGGCTGGAGGTGAAGTGGAAAAAGAAGTGTATGTTCTGTTGCCATGGCAACCACGGCTTGGTACGACGGATGCAAGCTGTGCCCTTGACAGCATCACATGGTGAGGGAGTTGTATGCACGACAGACACACACACACACACACACACACACATAGGACAAAATGATGGTCATGTGGATTGACGAACAGCTGTGTCCAAATGAATGGCCCTTGGGTGAGCACCCCCCAAAATATGTGTGTGTGTGTTCATGTGTGCGTGTGTGTGTGTGTGTGTGTGTGTGTGTGTGTTTGTGTGTGTGAGAGAGAGAGAGATAACAGAGTGGCAAAATTTGAATGGCATTATGGGATATGACTGTTGCCGAGACAACAGCAGTTAGTTTGGTTCCCATTTCCTCCAGGTACCCAGAAGTCCAGTGGCCACTCTGTTTGTCAATTCAAATCACAGGGAAAGCAGTGTGTGTGTGTGTGTGTGTGTGTGTGTGTGTGTGTGTGTGTGTACATGTTTTTCTATGGTTGGTTTTCTCCTCTCACCTTCAAAGGGCTGTTTGAGGCTTAAGACTCAGGTTAGAATCAGGGTTAGTCCAGGGTTGGGGTAAGGGGCTAGGGAATGCATTACGAGTGGGAGTGCGTGTGTGTGTGAGAGAGAGAGAGAGAGAGAGAGAGAGAGAGTGCAGTGGTGTGTCTGAGTACCGTGCAGTACAATAAGGAGCTTTGGTTTCGCTTCCGCATCGTTCCTCATGCAAATTACGACTTTGTCGCTTCTGCAGCCTGCACACTTCCTGTACTTGTTCTATATGTGTGTGTAAGTGTGTGTCTGTCTGTGTTTGTGCAAACACGCTCATAACGACAGGGGGTAAAATGCAGGCAGGTCTACCGTGGTGTAAATGAAGAGGCAGGCCGTGAGGGCTGGCGGCGTGTTAGCACACTAAAGGTAAAATGGATCCGAGGCTGATGGGAATGTCACTGGTTTGCAGGTATGTGGCCAGCACCAGAGTCAATCATTAGCGAAATAGTGGAGGACCCATGCATGAGCTTTTTACCGGCTGGTGGTGCCACGTCAAAAAAGGTCGAGGGATCGCCTGAGCCGGGAGGATTTCACGTCCCTTTGGCCGCGAACGTCCGTACAAAGATTTGTGGCGATGCGTTCTACATATGTCGAGAGATTTTGGTCTGGACCGGCGCTGTGGATCGATTGACATCGCCGTCCCTAGAGGCCCCGGGCCAGTAGCCTCACTGAAATGCAACACGCACCACTGAATCGGGGCAAACGTTAGTCAAAGGGCAGAAGAAGGCAACGAACAGCTGGAAGCAGTAAGAAACAGGTCGCGGTTTCAGGAAAAAGAAAAGTCTTGCGCACTACAAAGTCCCAGTGACGGGCGCGCAAGGTCAAAAATGCCTCACTGGGAAGAAAGCGAAGAAGTCTGCAGACCGCCCGTCATTGGTACTGACGTTGTTAATGATGTTTCCATCCTTCATCAGACAAAGCTCATACAAACGGCGTTTGTCGATATGAACAAGTACAAGTTTGGGATCCTTTTTTTTTTTTTTTTCCCAATGAGTGGTAAACGGTAGTAAACGCTAGTAAGCATCAGGAAAACAATAACAAACAGTGGCGTACATTAGTCAAACACTAGTGACCAGTAGGAAACCTTGGAAAAACGGCAGCGGTGGATCCGGACTGGGCGAGAACTGGCTCTCTGTCTTCATTCATGAGTCTGACCTCTGAAGTCAGAGCATCACCTGGGACGGCAGGAGGACGTGGAGACCCATCGGCTGGAGGATCATTCAGAGGACGACAGGATGTTGGTGGGAGGGGAGACGGAGTGATGAATGGAGGGAGGACGGGGTCGGGGGGGTTGTAATTAGGCGCTGTCACCTCCTCCGCCTTCTCTCGTCTTCCGTCTCTTTCAGCTCCTCGCGCCATCGTCTTTCCTTTTCTTTTTCCCCTTCCGTTCCTCTCCTCCCCCATGATTCCCTCCCTTCCTCCCCTCTCTCTCTTACCTATTCCAGTCTTTTCTGTCCTGTCCTCTCTGCTTTTTCGTTCACCCCTCCTTATCCTTCCATCTATTCTTCCCTTTCATCCACTGTTTCCTATTTTGCCTTATCCCGCCTTCAGTTCAGTTCAGTTCTCTTCTTCCTTTTATTGTCCGCTCTCTGCCTTCTTTCATCCTCCTTCCCTCAGTTTCTTACTCTCATGTCTCCCCATCCTTGCTATTTCTATAACTCCTTTGATCTTTCGCTTCCTCTGTGCTTTCGTTCCTTTTTTCCTTCGCTTTTTCCAATTGACTATTCGTCACCTTTCCTCTCCTTTTATCTCTTCCATCTCTCCTCCTTCCCTTCCTCCTTTTCTCTATCATTCATTCCCTCCTTGTCTTCTCTGTCTTACCTCTGTGCAATCTTTTCTTTCATTTCTTATCCCCCCTTTTACGCTTCCCTTCCACCACATTTTGCAGTTTACGTCTTTTCCTTCACACTTTTTCCCTTTAATCTCTCCTTTCCTTCGTCTTTTCTTTCCTCTCCCATCCTTCCACCCCCCCTTTTTGTCATCCATCCATCTCTCTCTTCCTTTATTGTTTCCTCTTACTTGTTATCCTTCTCTCCTTCCTTTCATCTGTCCTTTCCCTCTTTCTTGACTTTGCATCTCTCTATCCTTGCCTCCCTTCACAGTCTGTTTCTCCTGCCTCACATCCCTCTCTCATTTTCATCCTTTCCTCTAAATCGTTGTGTGGTTTCCTTCCCCGTTGCTCTCCCATTTCTCCCATTTCCACTTTTCCCGTTTCTCCCTTCCCTGTTCCTCCACTCGTCCACTCCCTTGCCCGTCATCACGCCCTTCCTCTTCACCTCGCTCCCCCCTCCTGGCATTTCCCCGTGCCTTCATCTTTGCATCACTCTCTCCATGATCTCCTCTGCCAGGGAGGAACAGGTGGCTTGCGTCTGCTGTGCCATTTGGTGGCTTCCTGCCCGAAACGGAGAGAAACATAGATGGATAGATAGAGGGAGGGAGAGAGAGAGGTAGAGATTGTGGCCCATGTCAGTGCCCTGGCTCTCGGGCTCCTGACATGTGACTGACGGAAGGAGGAGGAGCGGGAGGAAGAGGAAAAGGAGGAGGAGGGGTCCGACTGAAGGCTATAATTTTCTCGACCGAGAGAGAAAGACGGCAGCAGGTGCTTCAGTTTGAAGCGCTGGTACAGACGCACACATCCACTTAAAGATAAGAGCTACCAAGATATTTCTGTGCCCACACCAGCATGACTTCATTTCCTGTCCTTGTGCAGGAAGTCAACAAACTAAAGAGCCTGTGCTGTGTGTCTCAGCCACGTTTTTTTCAACCCGGGAAAATTATCGAAATGCTCTAAATGTCTTACCTTCTCTCCAACTTGTACTCATTCTTCATTTCCTCTCCTGCTCTTTTTTCCCCTTCACCCTCTTCACCCCCACCTCCCCCTTGCCTCATCTTTGCGTCTCTTTTACATGAGACACATTCATTCGGCAGACGCTCTCGTTCAAAAAGAACTGTAACAAGTGCATTCAGCCTCAGTAGGAACAAGAGCTAGATGTCGTCAAGGAAATCGTAAGTGCATCCCTCCCAAATAGCACGTTACAAGGGCTTAGAGCTACCTCTTAATTCCAGCATATTCTCCTCTCTCATGTCCTCTCCTCTGCCCTATTTTTATTCTCTTCCTCTAATCTTAATCTCATGCTGCGGCTTCTAAAATTGACATATTTGGGAAAACGGGGGATTGGGCTTGTTCCTGTAGCCGCTAGGATTAGCCACTGCTACGGTAGCTAGCCGTCTCGGGAGCTAACTCTCCGTATGCGTGGCATTAAGACCGATTAGCTCCACGCTAGCTCACTCACTCTCAGGGTATTAAGGCTTTAAAGCTAGCACAGCTGGCTAGCACCTCGCGCCTCCCGTCCGTCATACGACAGGGGATTAGCACGTGCTAACGGCGGTTAGCGCTGAGAGCGTCCTTGCGGGCTAAGAATTAGCATTTTAAAGGGGGGGGGGGTAAATCTGACGCGACCTGAAAACACCCTCCCACTGAATTTTTTTCTCCCTCCTCCGGAGTCATAAGAGTTTAAGTGTGGAGGAATGTATGTTATACATATAATACCTGGATGAAGGAGGGGAAAATGCAATTCTAGTGCCTGCCCCCCTCTTTACAGCTCTTAGCAAGGTACCTGTCCTGTGTAGGCTGACAAGACCCTACCGTCTTTTTATTTTGTACGGTAAAACCCTTTCAAGCCCGCAACTGGATGAACTCTAAAATCCATCACGGTCGAGCTAAAATCAAAGCTGTTTCTCTTTGCCATTTTTTTTGGATAAACTACAAAGCTTTCAAGGGTAGTAATTTAAGGAATGCTCCAAAAAAAAAAACTTGATGGCTCTTGTTTGATCTTTTGCAGAGGACTGCTGCTGTAGTCTTTGGATTTAGTTACAGGAGATTCCAACGGCGACCTAGAGTCAGAGCAAAAAAAAAAATTCATGAGAGAGTAAAATGTCCATTGAAACCTGTGAAGAATGTGTTTCCTCACGCGGACCAGGGTCAGGTTATGCGCTTGCGCGTGCAAACATTCACATTCTGGTTTCAAAAAGCTTCTTCAATCTCTCTCCGAGTTTTGAGAAGCCTGAAGATGCTAGCTGGAGTGCTCCGACAGAAACCAGGATGTTGCGGCCTGTGATCACTCTCTCCGCCCCTGCGGTCGACATCTTCAGCACGAGTTGCATAGTAGCTGGAAATGAAACGGAATTTCAGGTGAAAGGACAAATTTTTACTGTCACTCGCCGCTGATAATCAGCTGGGGAAGAAAAAAACCAGCAGGTTGGCAAATACAAGGTCCAGGCAGGCAGACATCAAACGTGGTCCATCCTCAACCGCCGAGGTAACTTGGCGGGGGTACAGGGGACGGACAGTGACTGGATATGGAGGATTCAATAAGATGTCTGCACAGATACAGAGAGAAACCCGGGTAATGTTGTGATTATGTGCACCGAGTAGCTGAAAAACCAGGTTTTCTTGATGTGCGGATAATGTCACATCCTCTAGATGATCAAAAACCAGGATAGGGCCGAAAACTGGGAAGCTGGCGTTCATGTAAATGTACTCATCCGTGTAGTACACGACTCCGACGCTCTACTGGAAGAAGTACAACACGGGATTATTTTTGTTATCGATTCATCTTCCGATCACTTCATCTTTTTGTCTGTAAAATGTCAGAAAATAGTGAAAATTCCTAAAACAGTTTCCCACGAAACATGTTCATGTCTTCAGATCTCTTCTTTCTTTCTTTTTTTTTTTTTTTTTTGTCAGACGAACCGTCCAAAACCCTGAAATATTCAATTTCCATCACTAACATGTATGACGAAGAAAAACGGCAAAGCTTTTTGCCTTTGAGAATCTGGAACCGGCAAGTGTTTGGCGTTTTGCCTAAAAAACGACAAAAACAATTCTTCCATTGTAATAGTTATTTTTTTATCAAGTCCAAATCGATGAATCTACTAATCACCGCGGCTCCGTGTACATACTGTGGAGAACTGGATTATACTGCAAGAGCGGCTTCAGAAGTTTCCACAGACATTTTGACAGGCTGCTAAAAGGTAATTGTCCCTTCTCCTGGTTTGCACACACCGCTCCTTATTTTTGACAGTTGGGTTGGCTAACATTGTCTCCTTGTGCTTAAGGTTTTGTATCTGAATATTTTTTTTTTTTTATACAAAGCTGTCACAGTCAATTACCGGCAATGCATTACAACACTCTCCGCTTTCCCGCAAACTCCTGGATCGTGCATTTGTCAGTCCGCCTTTGAAATTCATCCTCTTTCACAAACAGTTCCACGTCCAAATGGAGATTCCTTTCAAAGTGATATTTTTCCATCTGACATTTGAGAAACATGCAATTTTCCCTCCGGTGACAGATGTGATAAGTGAACATGTGTGAAATTAGCTGGTGCATTATCTTCTTTTTTTGTCTTATATCTTTATTGATAAAATAACTAAAAGATGTCACATTCAAAAAAAAAAAAAGGCAGATATGTGAAATTCCCACAAAAACTAGAGGAAATCTGCTCTTCACACTCATTCAAACATCTTTTCCCTCTTACTCTCAGTCTCAGACTCTTGCTCCTCTCGTCTCTGAGTCTTCCTCTCCTTCTTTTTCCACAGCCTCTCCATCCCTCCGTCCATGCATCCCTCTTCTAACTCCGTCCCTTTGCCTCCCGTTTCATCTTCCACTCACTCTGATCCCCCTTCTCTCCTCCCTCCTCCTCCTCTTCAAAGCTCTGTCTATCTGTGTCTGAATTCAATCCTCTCCTCCCTTTTATCCCCCTCTCCTCTCTGTTCTCATCCCTTCCCGACTCGTCTCCTCCCTGTTTGTCTCCTCTCTGATGTGCTCCTTCTCCTCTTTCCTCTCCCTCTCCTCTGTTTGGTCTTTGCCTCTCGTGTCTTCTCTCTTCCTTCCCCTCTTTTCTTACTGCTTGTCTCCTTTTCTACTTTCTTTTCTCCTCCAAATCTACAAACCTACTCTCCTTTCCCATTCCGCCTTAGTTTTTCTCCTTTTTCCTTCCCCATCCCCTCCTCCTTTCCTCCTCCTCCTATCCATCCATCTAATTTGTCCTCCCCTCCCTCCTCTCTTAATATTTCCTCTTGTCTCCTTTCCTTTATTCTCCTCTCCCACCCTTTTGTGTCTCCTCCTCCTGTTTCTCATCCTCTGCTCTCCTCTCAACCTGTCCTCCAACTTCTTTTTCTTCTCTCCTCTCATCTCATCACTTCTTCCTCTCCTTCCTTTTCTCCTCGTCTCCACCCCTTTCCTTTCCTTTCATCTCATGCTCCCTTTTCCATCTTTTCTCGTTCCCCTTGTACTTTCGTCTCCTCCTTATTTTCATCTCCTCTCTTCTCTCTTCCAGGATTTTCTTTGGTGTTCCCTCCCTTCATTCTCCTCACCAGCCTTTCTCCTCGTCCCCTCTCTCCTCCTACTCTTCTCTCAACACCTCCTCTCCTTTTTTTGCTACTTTCTTTTCTTGATGCTTGTCTCATCCTCTATTCCCTTCTCCTCTTCTCTCATCTCTTTTACTTTCTCTTTCATTTTTCTTTCCTTTCCTCCTCTCTAACATTTTTCCCTTCTCTTGTCTTTTCCTCTTCCTATCACTCTTTGGATTTTTCCTTTCCTCATTCCTCCCTTTCAAGCGTTCCTTTTGTCTCCCTCCTTTTTTCCCTCCACTTTAGCTACTCTCTTCTACACCTTCCTTTCTTCTTCCTTCCCTCTCTCACTCACTCTCATGTTTTCCTCCCCTCGTTCATCTCTCCCCCTCCATCGCCTTCTCTTTCCTCCTCTTCCTCTCCCATCTTTTCCTCTGCCCTCTTGACTTTTACCCTCCCTTTACTTCTTTCTTCTCAACCTCTCCCTCCCCCCTCCCTTTTCCTTTCTTCGTCTTCTTCTTCTTTCCTCTCCCATGTTATCTTTCCCCTCCTCACCTCATCTCCTCTTTCATCCCGGTGCACCAAAATAAAACCCAAAAATTCAAAGACAGATCCTCCTTTTTCTTTCAGCTGTCACTTGTACGGTCTCTCTCTTCAGTTTCAGCCCTTTTAACTGATGAGGCACGAGGCGAAATTAGAAGACACTTAGATATATTCACTGTTTGTTTTGAAAGTACCTGTACCTGATGTGTGTTTCCATGCCGTGACACACTCAGACATACAAACACACCCACGCAGTGACAGGATTTGGCTGACAACTCGGTGATATTAGACCTCTCTGTTAACTGAGACTACATAGGAGGATCAAAGGCAGCCGTCAGCCGTCTGTGTGCGTGTGATCTCTTGTTAGACTGTCTTAATGTCATCAGTAAATTTTGCTCTGTACTCCATCTATCTACTTCCCGCTGGATATTAAACGCAGAGATGTTCAGCTGAGGGCCAGAAATGTCTATGCAAATGTATTCAGCTAAGTCTCATTTTTCAAAAAATGTAAATATGGCGATGTCCCTTCCAAAATCGTGATTGTTGGCGTGAAAGTAAAGCACATTATGAGTCATCTTAATGCATTTCATTTCCAAATACTTACATTTTTGTGGACAGAGCTGCTCACCAATTTGTAAAATACCTAGTGATGCCAGTTAGAAATGTAAATGATCTGCAATTAGTACCTTAAAAGGCATTAAAATATCTTGAAGTGGATTAAATGGCTTTCAGATGATCTTTCCCTTTCCATTTTGACAGTCCTGGCTGAAATTATTGGACCCCTGAATTTTAAGTACAGAATTTAGAATATCTTCAGAAATAAATGCAAAGTAACCAATTTTGTAAAATCGGAATATTTAATAAAATGTTCAAAGTTACCGAAAAGCAACACCGGAAAATGCTTTCAAATAGTGAAATTACAAATACAGGAATAAAATGTGCACTCAAAAATTGGCACCCTTCTGATGAATTTAAATTAGTTCCCTCAAACTAAATAAAAAAACAAATAAGACTCACCTGTGCTTAATTTTCCAGCATTCACGTGACCTGAATTAACCAATGAATGATGGTTTTACTGCATAAAAAGGGGCCTATTGTTTCCGGTTTCTTTTTCACAATGGCACAGACAAGAGAGTGTCTGAGAGCATCAGAAAGGTTATTATCAAAAGACATAACAATTCCAAAGGCTACAAGGCGATCGCCAAAGATCTTGAGAGTCAGTTTTATGACGTTTCACAGTCATAAAACTGTTGAGACGCTTCCAGGACGTGGCGCTGAGATGAAACTCACTGAGAGAAGTCGGGTTGATGTGGATTGGTTAAAAAAAAGAAAGCACCACTCAGGACATCTAAAGAGCTTCAGGCTGATCTGGTGCGATCTGGAGTGGTGGTTTCAGCCCCACACTAAACCAAGGAGGGCTCCATGGGCAAAGGTCAAGGCCAAGGTGGACACCACTATTGAAAGAAAGGCACAAAAAGACAGGACTAATGTTTGCAAAAACATTCATAGATAAGCCGCAGTCTTTCTGGGATCATGTTCTATGGACAGATGAAACCAAAGTAGAGCTCTCTCTGGGAATAAAGTGCATCAGTTTGTTTATAGGTGACGAAATGAAGCCCAACACCCCACCTGCAGTAAAACATGGTGGAGGTTCTATCAGGCTGTGAGGCTGCTTTGCTGCCTCTGGTACTGGAGGCACTGAATGTATCAAAGGAATGAAGAAATCAGAAGATCGCCAAGGCATTTTAGAGCGAAATGTGTGACCCAGTGCCAGAAAACAACAACCCAACCCAACCCAAAGCAAACATCCAGCCGCACAAAAGAATGGTTGAAAAGATAAAGATTGACTGTTTTAAGCTGGCCAGCCATGAGTCCTGACCTCAATCCCATTGAAAACCTTGCAGAGAGCTGTAATCTGCCATTGCACAAAGGACACCTGCAAACTTAAAAGGGCTTGAACACATAGCAATGGAAGAAGTGGCAGAAACTACCAGCACACAGGTGCAAGAAGCTTGTAGATGGTTACGAGAAACGTTTAGAGGCTGCAACTGTTGCCAAAATGGCTGCAACAAAATGTTAGTGAAGGGTGCCAGTAATTGTGCCTTGGGAACATTTTGTGTTCCTATTATTTCACTATTATGCAAGTTTGGTTTTTTAATTTTCATTTATTCAGTAACTTTGGACATTTCATTACAATATTTTGACTGCAAAGAACTGGTTAATATGTGTCTGTTTCTGAAAATGTTCTTAATTCTGTACCAAAAATTCAGGGGTGCCAACGATTTCAACCAGGACTGAATGTCTACATGATACAGGAGGTTTACAGGGGACTTACTAGTCCCTTTTCGTGGCAAACATTTTGACGTATCATAGCAGGAAATGCAAAGCTGAAACAAATTTTGTTAACAAAGGCTCATTTCCATCAGGTGTCCCAGGGAGCCATGACTGAGAGCCAGCATGCACAGTACCCATGGTTTGTCTGCTGTGAAAATGTGTATGTCCGAACGGAGAGTTCAACCGCAGTGCTTTGGAAAAACTGGCAGCTCTGACCCATGTTTCTGCTCATTGCGCAGGAAAGATGAAGGCCCGAGGCAGACATTCCTACAGGTTTTCTACGATAGGAGGGGCTTTGCCAGGACTACTCAAATTCTATCATCATAGTTTAGTGGATGGAGTTGGTAAATAAGCCCAAAAGAAAACGATGCTTTTGGGAAAAAAAAAAGAGAGGGTGAGGATTTTATTCAAAAGCTCTCAGTATGAAACAATAACAATCCAGCAGCAACATTAACTGCAGCCTCCAAAATGACCATACAGTAGAATCAGCATGCCTCTAAAACTGTTTCAACAAAGACTGAACACCATAACCTTTAACCATCGTGGAGGTGGGAGTTATTGCAGGGCTGCTGTATTAGGCTGCTTTAGTGTTGGCCAGGTGTTCCTTTTTAAACAGCTGTAGCTAATGATTATCTTAATCATCGACTAATCTGTCAATTACCTATTAATGGATTCATTGTTTAGTCCATAAAATGATAGAAAATAGTGAAAAATGTCCATCACAAGTTCACAGAACCCAAGATGATGTTGTACGACGCCTTGTTTTGTCTGACAAACAGTCCAAAAACCCAGTCCATTTAAAATGATAAAAACAGATTAAAGCAACAATCCCCACATTTGAGAAGTAGCCATATATTTATACATATATATATATATATGTATATTTATATATATATATATGTATATTTATATATATATATATATGTATATTTATATATATACGTGTGTATGTATATTTATACATACATATATATATATATATATGTATTATATATATAGATATATATATATATGTATATTTATATATATATATATATATGTGTATTTATATATATAAATATACATATATATATAAATATACACATATATATGTATATATATATATATATATATATATATATATTTATATATATATGTGTATGTATATTTATATATAAATATACATATATACTCTATGTGCAGCACATTTGCAGTAGATAAGCAGTAGATAAGAGTATTGTGTATAAACACACTCACAAGCTTATCAACAAACATGCACATACAGTTATATGTATGTTCTCGCACACACACACACGGACACACACATAGGCATACAAATTCACACGTGCAGACACACACATACTGTATATACTACCGAGTCAGACGTGCTGTACATGAACCCACTCACACTCCCATTTGGTTTTCGCCCTCCTCACCAAACCAAACACTGTAATTTATCTCCATCTCTCTCTCAGTCCAACCTCAGGCCATTAAAGGTTTCCCGTTGGGTTTGCGGCGGGCAGAAATGTCAGAACTGTGGATTCCAGCGCCGGGCAGAGAGGCTGCTATGTGGCGGCAGATCGCTATGCTATATGTGTTATCCTTCTGTCCGTGGGGTGCTGCTTTTTTAGGCAGCGTGTGTGTATATCGAAGTGAAGGCTCCTCGGGCCTGATGCTCCGAGCTGAACTTAGCTGAGGGGATCTGCCAAGAACAGAGGAAGCTTTCCCACCTGTGAGGTTAGCTTTGTGCAGCGACGCTACTAGACTCTCAAGATCCTCGTGTGTTTAGCACCAGTAGCTGCGAATACGCTTCAGCACACACGCACACATATTGAGTAACATTACAGATTTGTAAGCCTGGGACATGGATGGAGTGTCACACCGTTAAAAGAAAAATACTCTTTAAGCTGCACACTGCATTTATATCTTTCCTGGGGCTTTTGATCATATCACATGACCTTCATCTGCAGATGGAGTTTCGTAGATGTTTGAATTTACCTTTTTTTCCCCCTGAAACAATTTAGGAATTTATTGTTTAGGTTGACTTAAAAGTTAATTCTTGAAAACAGTAGGTGACTAAACAATCTCGCCGCAGCCCCCTTTTAGTAGCTGTTCTGGAGCTTTCGATCATATCGCATGATCTTTACCAGAAGACAGAGTTTGGAGTTTAACATTTAAACCCTTTCAGCACAAATCTTGCTCAACTAATATTGGAAATATCACCAAAAACTACCAGTCTGTCCAATGGACAAAGATGGGGAAAGACGGAACATTATTTTTATTTCCTAACTATTTTATTTTCCTGCCTACTGAAGCCGTATATACTCATCCATCGTAGCAGATGCGCTGTAGTTCACAAGTTCCTAACGTATAAAAAGCCGGAGGTCTGCGTGAGTTGAATGGCTTTTTGCGGGGATGGCGCCTCGTCTACTGCAGGTGCAAGAAAATACCGTGGGTGTTTGAGCTGTGTGGACTGTGTGGATCGATACGTGTGTAGAGATCACGAGAAACAGACAAGAATCCAACACATATGATGTATGTTACAACATATAATATGTTGAGAATCAACTCAGGCCTTTCCTCTTTTGGAGAAACTCGCTTGACTATAGCTACTGTTTTCCCTTCACCTACAGGAATAGTTGAGAGTCATTCTGGGAAATGTATGAAGTCATCAAAATCACTAACTGGAGAGAAAGTGGAAAAGTCCACTTACACAAATAGATCTATCGACAGGCGAGTACTTTTCATTGCATTTTCAGGGCAGTGTCTGTGTGTGTGTGTGTGTGTGTGTGTGTGTGTGTGTGTGTGTGTGTGTGTGTGTGTGTGTGTGTGTGTGTGTGTGTGTGTGTTAAAAAAAAAGATGTTCATATACAAAAAGTGGACTGGAAGAAAAATAGTCTGAATCTGCTTCTGTCTTCATCTTTTTTATACAAAAATCCATAATTCTAACATGCTACAGTAGCTAACATCCAGGGACATTTTGGTCAGGTTTGCCATCTTTTGTCTTTTACCTTTCCCACAGTTTCTCTCCATCTGTCTCCTCTCCTCTCCTCTCTCTCCTCTCCTCTCCTCTCCTCTCCTCTCTCAGATGCTGCTCAGGGCCAGAGCAGTTATATTTAGCTCGTCTCTCGTCCTCCTCCTTCTCTCCCTCTGTTTTTTGCCCCTGCAAAGATGGCTTCATTAGCCATAGACCTCAGCATGAAACACACACACACACACACACACACACACACACACACACACACACACACACACACACACACACACACACACACACACACACACAAACACACACACTGGGGTAGAGAAGGGGATAGAGTCTGTTACATAAGAGTCTCTGTTATATAATTTGATGCATATTTGATGCTGAATGGTGCAGTAGCAGTTCAGAAAGGTGTGTGTGTGTGTGTGTGTGTGTGTGTGTGTGTGTGTGTGTGTGTGGAGGAGGAAGGCCAGATTTTTACAGTTTGGCCTCTCCTTGCCCTCCCTGAGTCATTGCATCACAGGGAAAACTAAAGGTGAACAGGAAGTCGCCTTGATGGAGCGCATGCTGTAGGAAGGGCCGCAGCTTCCAAAGAACGCGGACTTTCCAAAGAAAGTTGGTTGAAAGTTGGGTTGCTGAGCCACAGCTGCTCTGACGTCAGGCGGAATTGTTTGGAATACATATGGTATTGTTATACTCTCTCCGAAGGCATACTATAACTCGTCATTACGAACGGTGTGGATGGGGCTAATGCTAAAACCACATTACTTTACAGTGAGACATTACTGTTCCGACGGACGGCTTTAAAGGGGCACTGCAGCAATGCAGTATTTTACATTTGTAGAGTTGGTGGACTTGTAAGAGAAAGATTAATAAAGGAATCGTCGAAATCAAAGCAGCAGAGCCTGAGATATCCTGACTTTACCTATAACTAGCTTTTTTTTTTTTTTTTTTGTTAGCATGTCCAAAATAACCCTGATGGAAATCTGCCTCCAGAGCCATTATGCTACTTTTTTTCTGTCAGGCCGATCAGGACTTTTCTATGATGAGTAAACTGAACTCTATGTGTAAAAGTGGTTAAAATGCCCCTTTAACCCCTTCTATCAACAAAAAGAGCCCTCTTGTCTCATGCTACCTTCACAACTCAGAGCGCGGGGACTTATTGATGCAATCTGTGTTTATTTAAGGCCTTAAAACAAAGCTTATGATTTGGGAGAATTTACTGTTGATTATGCCTCTTGTCTGTGTGGGCTTGAGTCGATAAATAGAACTATAATGTTTTAATGGTTTTCTTTTTTGGCCCCATGCTTTGAGACCGTGAAATTTTTATGGTTCCAGCATTTTAATAGCTGTCCTGCTGCCAAGTAAATTAAAATAAAATCTGCATAGATTATATAGGCGTTTTATCAGTTTATTAGTCTTGGAAATCTCTTAGTTTTCATGTCAAGTGGCCATTACTGTGTTACACAGCCTGACGAGGCAGGCTTGGCACTCCTAGGGTTCCTGGTTCAAATCCCAGCCTGCCCCAGTGGAGCTGTAACTTCCCAGAAGTGCAGGGCTGTGGTTATACTGGGCAGCTCCCAGGTGGGAATGTGTGGAATTCCCTCTCAGAGAAAAAAAGGGAGACCGAATTAAGAAAACAAAAACGTTCCCACGCTGCATTAATGAAGCTTTCCCAACATGCTTCAAGCTTTCCTGTTGCCTGGGTCCCGATTCCGCGTTCTTATGGTAAACAACCTGCGTTGTTTTGTTTTTGTCGGGAAGCAAAGGCTGACGCGTCAGCTGACTAGCACTTCTTTATTTGCTTGTTTTTTCCTTCTTTTAATTTCTCTGAGGAAGTAAGTCAGTGAGGTTCGGGCTCTGCCAAACAGTAGCAGCTGAAAAATAAGAGCTGCAAAAACAACTTGCAAAAATCCAAGAAGAATTCAAGAAAAAAATAAAAGCAAAATCAAGAGGAAATTAATTGAAGGGAAGAAGTCCTGAGCCAGAAAATACAGTCGTGTGTTATTGAACGTACATCCAAAAGTGGGAGAGGAAGAGGAAAAGAGGAATATGTTTTCAAAAGTAGACCTGAACATGTAAAAGGATAAAGAACATTTAGTGTGTTTCTCCACGTTTTCATCCAGGGACATAGGCAAACCACCTCAGGCGACCACCGAGACCCACATCAGTACAGATACCGCTGCGGGACTGTCACATTTTTACGAGTACTGTAGCTGAATGTGCACGAGCAAAATTAAATGAAAGTGAACTTAAAGTAAGAAGAGGAAGTGTGCTGTAATAGTATCGCTGTAACCAGTGACAACACTCAACGTCAGATGGTCTCTCAGCGATTTTTTGGGATAGATCATTTCATCTTTTTGTGTTTCACAGAGGAAGAATAAATCGGTTCTAAGGGTTTCACCTCTAATTAACACGGTTATATTAACACCAGTGTCAGCGCTGGAAAGCCATGTCATTTTTGGACCAATATTATTTTGCACTTATTTCGGAATGATCGTTTTTTTTTAATTTTTTAATGTGACACTGACTTGAGCTGTCAAATTGCTAACAACATCGAAATGGACCGGTATGTCTAGTGTGTGTAGAAAGCTTGACTTGATTTAACGGAGCATTTTCATGAAACTGCGCACACTGATGCTCCTATGAGAAAAATATCCTACATTTTCCACATCTTTCAGTTGATAGTGACCGTTGACATGATCATTGTCAGTATCAACGGGAAGATGTGGGAAAATACTGGATGTTTGTCTCACAAACCGCACATCAGTGCGCACTGTTGTGCGGTTTGTTATGAGTCACTATCTTCTTCAAAAACCTACCGTGTTGGCGCATCGGAGAATTTCTTATATGAAAATGTACATAATGTCCAGTTACAAAACTTGACACACGAACCCATTTTTACTAATCACAAGAGGAAATATCGTCCCTGTGCGTGACAGTGTGTGTGTGTGTGTGTGTGTGTGTGTGTGTGTCTGTGTCTGACAGGTGGACACAGTTGAAAGTTGCGCCAATCCAGCCGTGCGCTGACCTGGCCGTCAGATATCATCCAACAGCAAAGTATGCCACGCTATCTGAGCTAATTTCCTGCTGCTAACCGGAAGGCTGCCCTTCTGGTGACATTGCTGTAACGCTGGAATCCTGCCCCCCCCCCCCGGTGCAGTCACTGCCAGATAATGAGGTTGCGTAACAGTTAAACTCTTCCCTGCGTTGTTAATATCGATTAGCTCGCTCCAGCTGACATACAACAGACACACACACACACACAGGGCGCCCAGTTGCCAGTCCATCAGCTGGCAGATCAATCAGAGCATAATGAGATAAACGAGCTCACTAATTAGTTAACGAACCGCTGGCTGACTGACTGACACGAGCACACACAGAGCCAGCCTGGCAGCCTCTCCTCCTGTCAGCTCTGGGGAAGAGAAGGCAAGTTCCTTAGCAAAGTGCAGTTCAGTGCAATTTGATCTTTGAAAGCTTCATTTTGTTAAGCAAGGACTTTAAAGACCCTCTTAACTGGAAGAGTTATGACTTTGAATGCCTCATTCGAACAAAGTTTTGCCTGGACTGCAGTTCTTTTTCATATGGTATCGCTGGGGATTTTCTCCAGCAGAATACCTCATAATTCTGATGTTAATCTTAACATTTTCATTGTCTCCTAATGTAACTTTGTTCGATCTTTTAATAAGTCTTACGTGTAAAGACTAATTGTACAGTGGCTGCGCAAATTCAAACCTGGCTACCTCAAAAAAAAAAGTTCAACATTTTGATAAATGCAAAAATTTGCTTTCTTTCTGGGGGTTAAATGAGAAGCTTGATGCCACTGCCATGTCTGTGTATTTAGTATGGAGCTAGAGCCACAAGTTAATCAGCCTAGCTTAGCATAAAGACTGGAAGCAAGGGGGAAAACGGTTAGCCTGGCACCAACCAGCATTTTAAAACTCATAAATGAACACTTTGCACGTTGTTACCAAAACAGAAATTTTAAAAGCATCAGTTTGTGGTTCTGGCTAAGGTTACCTGCTGTAACCATTTCTTAAATAAGAGCAGTTCAGCTGTCTGCCCTCTACATCTGTGCAGCATCTGGCCATAGCACGGGTTGCCGAGTACAGTCCGTGAGCACAGATTCAATACTGGTCTCTGTGCTGGTGTGATGGTGCCGAACCTACTGTACATCAATCAGTCAGCTTTAGAGGTGTTGGCAGGTGTATTTATTTCATTTTGGGCAGGACCAAGCTAGGTGTTGGAATGCACCGTAAATAAATAAGCGTACTTCCCTAAAACATTGAGCTATTCCTTTAGCACAGACTTGACCCAAACATGTCATCACACTGGTATGATATAACAGCTCCTGGAAGGTTGTATACCCTGGTCTTACCATACTGGATCTCAAGACACAGTTAAATGAGCAAAGTCTTCTTCCTACATTTCCACGCAGGCTCACTGTTACTTTTACAGGTGAACGAAAAAACTCCCCACTCTCAAGCCCGTGAATGATGAACAGGCTCAAATGGCACATTCTTTTAGGCGTGTGAACGCAAACGTGTGCTGGGCCACACTGAAGGACCGCCCACTTAACCGACGTCCTCTGCGTGTGCCGTTGTACATACTCATTCGCAGAAAAATACAAATCGCATCAGCTGCCTTCGTCCGCAACGTCTCGACATTTCGAAAAGCCCATAGAGATAAATTACGAGCGAGTCAAACATCTTGGGCGATTTGATTTGCCTGGAACGCGTCAAGGAGTAGACCCGGTCTGTAATGTTTTGATTTCCTCTTCTTCTTCTTTTAGTTTCCGGCAGACTAGACACAGGAAGTGCGTTGCTGCCTCCGGCAGGTTAAAAACAACAACGCATTTGGTCTTTTGGTCTCGAGACGCATGTGGAGACGCATTCTAATGCACAGGTGCTTAGAGCTGTCTACTTGTGATTGGATCAACCGAGACATCTGTCAATGCCGGGTCTGAACGGGGCCAAAGTGACCTGCCGATTTAGGCTGGTGGGTTAGTTCGGCTCAGTAAACTGTGATTGACAGCTCTGACCCCCTAACCCTGACACACTCCTATTCATCATAGGCCGTCTAGTATAGTGTGTGTGTGTGTGTATGTGTGTGTGTACGCGTGCGCGCTTACTGGCGTAGTTTGCTCGCGTAACACTAAACTGGATACCCCTGATGTCCTGGGACCAAAGGGGCTTCCATGAAACACACACATAACTGGAGCGTCCGTGGGGACAACCCCGAATAATTTTAGCTTTATGGGGAAAGCCTGAACCGGATGACCCACAGCGGGACAAATAGCTGAACAGACAGACAGAAATACAAACAGAGAGACAGGAAGGCAGATGGCTATCGCCAAGGTTCAACCAAAATAAATGTAGTCTCGTGTATTGCTGATATTCATAGATTAGAGGTATATCTTGAAGAAAGACGAAATGGTGTATATTTTGTGCACAGAAAAACAGAATTAAAAAGATCTAAAAAACATCTTAGAAAAACATAAAGTAAATGATTCATATTTGTAATTTCCAGGTAGACAGCTCACTGAAGCATATTGTTGAAGGGTGTGGCTTTGTTCCTGCACCAAAGGCCCCAAAGGCCCCCAAAGGATATCCTAATCTGGCTGCCAGGGTTGACTCAGTTTTGGGGAGTTTTTGCAGCACTTTGGCCAATGAATGGCAACCAAAATTTGTCTGAGATATGGATATGCCTATACTCCATGCCGAGGAATTGTTTTTTTTGTTTTTTTTTAACTGACATTAAAAACGTATAAATCATAAAAGTTAAACCGTACGGGTTGTGTTCATCCCTAAAGCATAAGTCTGGTGATTCTGTCTCGCCTCGCTCGGACTTCCCTACCCTGACGGTGGCATTTGTTCAAAAACAACTCATTAACTTCCTTAAACAGCAGGGCACTGTAGCTGTGAGCGAACGTTACTTCAGCAGGAGTAAACGGCGAATTTGTCGAGGACTACTTTCAGTTGCGGATTCGTATACGTTTGGTTTGCTAGAGGAAAAATACCCAACATTAGGACACTTGAACTTTAAAGAAAAGAACTTGTGTCACTATAGGTATAATGAGGTATATTGTCCGGAGCCTACATTGTTAGTTTGAGACAGGATGCTAGCATTCAACAACTATAGTTCCCATGAGGCTTTGCTGAAGTTGTAATGGCTCAGACCCATGGGATATGTTGAACTACGGTTCAGTGATGAGGGGTACACATTTCAACTGTCTAGTGCAGCTATAGATAACCACTCTTCTTTGAATATGGAGAGAAAAGCACAGGTGCATTATTTTTCAGAAAGCAACGGGGCAGATGAGGGAAGGAGCAGGTCTTCGTCACTCCATTGAAAAACTAACTAGGTTCACAAAATCACAAGCATACAATAACAGGTTGTTGGGAGCATTGGGCAAAAATTAGGCATGTGTGTATCGAAACAGACGCATTAACAGAAGAGTCATAAATCTTTGTCTGCATCTTTGTCCTCATTTGCTCCTCTCTGTCTCTTCACATAGGGCTTCTATTATGGCACCATGTAACAGGTGTTCCTTCCCTGGTGCAGAAACAAGGTATGTGGGATGATTTGAGTTTGTGTTGATTTTCTGTAATTAAAGTCAGGGATAACCTTTGTGCTTTGGTTTGACTCGTTAATTTTAATGAACAGAAGTTTGGGGTAAACACTGTGTTTTTCTGTAATCAGGCTGGATCTGCTGTGTTTTCCACTGAGGGAAGTTTATGGTAACCTTTAAGAGCTGACGTCAGCCGCTGTTGTCAGCTGTGCTTGCACAGCCGGCTACTGCTGCGTGTTTGTGTGTGTGTGTGTGTGTGTGTGTGTTACAGAGGCAGGCAGGATTCTCTTTAATGAGGGTGAACTCGAGGGTTTGTGCTTAGTCTTTGTTCAGCCTGCTGGGAAGGTTGCTGGCATACGGGTGTTTGTGCATGTGTGTGCGTGCGTTTGTGTGTGTGTGTGTGTGTGTGTGTGTGTGTGTGTGTGTGTGTGTGTGTGTGTGTGTGTGTGTGTGTGTGTGTGTGTGTGTGTGTGTTGGAAGCCCCCTATAGACAATGCAAGAGTTCTATTTTCAAGTAAGTTGAGTCAAATCTGTGTCTCTGTATGAGTGTGTGTGTGTGTGTGTGTGTGTGTGTGTGTGTGTGTGTGTGTGTGTGTGTGTGTGTGTGTGTGTGTGTGTGTGTGTGTGTGTGTGTGTGTGACACCCCCGGGGGGCGACAGGTGCCTTGGGCAACATGAAACCCTGTAGAATGACATGGTGAGAGACTCAAACAGAGGGGGTGTGAAGTGAATGAAAAAGTGAGGGTGAAAAGGATAGAGAAAAAAAACTGAGGAGATACACTACATGGCCAAATGTAAGAGGACACACGCATACGTGGTTGTTGAACGTCTTCTTCCAAGACCACGGGCATTAATGTGCTGCTGTCATGGCCTCTGCTCCTTCTTCACACCAGATTTTGGAACCTGGCCGCGGGGATTTGCTCCCATTCAGACACAAGAGCATTAGTGAGGATCCAACGCCAATGCGGGGTGATAAGGTCTGGCTCACAGTCCGTGACCCAGTTCATCCAAAAGGCGCCAGATAGGAATGGGATCCGGGCTCTGTGTCATCGGCACCGAATTCCTACAGCCATTTCCTTTATGTTGCATAAAGATTTCCTTCACTGGACCTACGGTGCCTAATCCCAACCGTGAAAGACAGACAGGTGTGTCCACATACATTTGGCCGTAGAGTATCAAAGGGTTGACAAAGTGACAGAGAGAGATGGAGGCAGATAGAGAGATAGTGGAAGAGAAAGACAGGGAAGCAGAGATAGACAAATAGACAGAGAGATAGTTTTCACTGCTGGAATCAGGGACAGCTGGCCTGTGTGTGTGTGTGTGTCCGTGTTGGCATGGCTTGGTTGCATAACAGTCGACTGGGTCCCCCTGTGGCTCAGAGGCTAAAGTGGTCCCTCTCTCTGTCTCTCTCTCCCGATTCAATCAAACGAAGCTTTATCGACTGGCGGTTAAATGCCATGTACGCGCTGTCAAAGAATACAAAGCAAAGTGAAGCGCAGCGTGGCCGATCAACGTACACCCGAAGGGGTTCACGAGTCGATATCGCGGTACCGGTCAAACTCAACACCGAAAACATTTCCACATCCTTTTTTGTGATGCATTGACAATAACCTTGTTCCAGGACCACACCGTGTTTCCCATGGTGCTTTCGCTGTAGGGAAACTCTGCCGTGGAAAGAACAGCCCTTGCGTTTTCTGCGCTCCGCTTCCTAAGATACTGGCTGCTCTCTGATGTCTATAGAGGTGTGTGTGTGTGTGTGTGTGTGTGTGTGTGTGTGTGTGTGTATAAGTCTGTGAGTCTGCGAGCATTATTTTATGAGCAAGCCTCCCCGCGTGCAAAGTTGTGTGGCCGTGCATTTTCAGGTGTTGGTATTCTTGTGTTTGTGTCTGTTTTTGAGTACTTGTATATATATATATATTTGTGGTTGTGTAACTCTCCACATGTGGGCACTTGCTGGAGTTCTCAGTCGATTGCACGCAGGTATGTTTACGTGCATGCACACCGATGTGTGTACGAGCGCTTGCACGCGCTTGACGGTTAGCCGGCGAATTTGCACTATAGAGTAAGGAAGGCTTTAGTCGTGAATGGTGTGTAAAGGTAAGGGAGAAGGAGGGAGGAGGTGGAGAAGGCGAGAGAAGGGGAGGACATGTGCAGACTAGACAACTCTTGGCATGGAAGATTCCCTGGATACAGGTCTTGTAGTCTGACTCTGGTTTACACTGCACCTCTTGCCAGTACAAAATCACAGAAAACAAAACAAACTTAGCCACCTCATTAGTCTCGAACAAATCACACAGCTATCTGATATCAGAAACAGTTAAGTGTAAATGCATCCAAGAAGCATCGGAGACGGATTCAAATTGAGCTGCCCAAAGCATTTTTTTAGGAGGTGGTTTGAGATGCAATCTAGCGAGCTGTTTACCATCACCCTCTGGACTGGAGGAGTTCTTACCCTCATTTGTTTGTAACACGGAGAAACCAAGACGGATGCAATCAGATTTGTGATCTGGCCAACGGAGACACACATATATATGTGGCCAAGGGTAAACAAAAGTGCATGAAATTTGCATCTGGATTTTATTTGGACATGAGACACGTGAAATGAGAAGTATAAATTGGGCCTAAGACAAAAAGACACACATGCAGTAGCTTTTGTGTTGTGTGATTGATTAAGTTATTGATCACGATGTACGCAAGCAAAAGTTCAGCCAAAAAAGGAATTCAAGGCGAATTCAGCTTCACTGCTTCATGCCAGCTGCACGCTGACTTCTCATTGACTCAATCCACCCACGACTGGCTGCTGGATATCAAACGTGTTTAAACAACTGTCGCTGGGTTGACGGCTCCAAATGTTGGCGTTTCCGGCTGGATTCACATTATGCCTCATCACTCATGGGAACAACTGAAAGTAAGCCTTGGGATCTGGTCGGCAACCACCAGAATGGACGGGGCTAAAGACAGAAGGAGAGAGAGGAGAGGGAGAAAGAAAATAGAACACTGACAAAGAGGCATTTAAAGAGGGAAACGGATATAGACAGGTCGAGGTATAAACACGGGAAGGAAAAACTAGGAAGAGCGAAAAGAAAAGAGCGAAAGAGGAGTTAGGGCAGAAGAGACATTTTGAGGGGAGACACGAGAGACTGACAGAAAAAGGAAAAAGACAAAGAAACACAAGACCGAGACAAAGGGAGACAGAAATTTTGGGGAGACAGAAAGTAAAACGCCAGAGAGACAAAGAGACGGGGCCTGGCTGGAGACGGGGATGAGACGCTCCTAGTCATATTTAATCATCAAATATTAATGCAGTAAAGATGGAATACAGGAAATTAATATTCCCCATTAACAAAGAGGGAGAGCAAGCAGGGGGTGGCAACGGCTACAAAGAGACAAACGGCCTCCGTTCAGCAGTTTACGGTCTGTTCTTTACCGGCTAGCGCCGCTGATTGCCAGAGCCAAGTCGGGTCACGCTCGACGTCCTCCACCGTGACCTCAGCACACCCGACCGATCCAGAAACACCACACATCCATCATGTTCCCCTTTCACTCTTAATGTCATTCTGTTTAAATTCAGGATCCGTTAGTTCCTCACGCTTTGTTTGAGCTACTGCCAAGTGCTCTCTGCGCAGTTGTGTTTCTGAAGTACGCTTCCCCCAAATTCCCCTGTACGCTTCTGCAGGTGTAGGTCGCGCTCTTCTAATCGGTAGTTTACAGCCTTACTGACCCAGTTTCTCTTCCCCTGTTTACTCCAAAACACATCAGAAACACAGAACACTTCCTGCAGAGCCGTAAATAGATAGCAGATACCGAGCTGTTTGAATGATGGAGATTTTTTTTACTCAGTGACCTGTGACAGTTTACGATGGACAGCTTCGGCAGTTCAGTCGCACAGACACAGATACAGATAGATAGATATATATAGCGGATAACAAATGACTCAAAACTTGAGTGTTAATCTGACACCTTTTTTTTTTGTTGTGATCACAAAGCAAACATCCTCACTTTCTATTAGCATTAATGCTGCGAGTTGCATCAACAATGCCTTTCAGCAGCTAGTAGCCAGAAGTTTAAATATGAAAAGGCACTGTGGTATTTATTTAATCTAACCCAGCAGAATAATGTGGTGAAGTAAATCTGGACGGGGGAATTTACGAGTCTCATTTTATTTGGAGTTTCCAAGAGCAATTGGATTAAGCCTTTCTTTACCCCCCGAACAGACAACGTGTGTTTTCTCTGAGAGGGTTTCTTTCACTCGTCTTTCTTTCTTTTGTGTGACAGGGCTCAGGTCGGTGCATGTGGCGTGTGATAGCTCTTAGGCTGCATCCACACTAATGTTGTATAGACTATACTGTATATAGTCAAGTGGGAAAAACATTCACATCGGCGTTCTTCACCCGGAGATATGAGGAATTTCTGACAGCTAGCGTCACTTTCCCTCGGCAACATCTGGAAAGGTGTCAACAAACCTGTGTCAAAATGGCTGCAAGGCCACCAACGACAACAGTTCAGTGCTATACATGAACCAATATTAACACTACTACAACTGTTTATTTTAAAAGGAGTTATATAACCTCCAGAGTGGGTTTAAATCCAGATTAACTCGTTAAGGAGCTGCCACAAATATGTAATATGTTAAAAATAGATGACTGGTCCGACGAGTGGGGGTGATCACCTTGGAATCACGTGTGAATGTCGCCAAGGTTTCAGTTATTCCCATTTTTCTGAGATGATGTGAACGTGAGGTGACACGACAACACGAGATAAAGAAAGGGTGTCAGAGCCTTCGGGGGGCACAAGTTGCTGAGAGCCGACGCTGTCTTAACCTGTTACAATGATCTTCAAGTGATTTGAGGTTTCAAGTTTTAGGCTCTGGATCCATTTAACGTTGGCAGTTTCCCGGCGCTCTCTTTCTCCCTCCCTTTCGCTCCCGCCCCACCCTCGTGGTCAGTGTGATCCTAACAAGGCGGATTACGTGTTTTCAGACCGAGAGCAATCCAGATATGATCAAGTATTTATGTAAGCCGCACTCTCACTGTTCAGATACATACAGAGCCCTCGACTCAACAGCTGTTTCATAACCAGCAGTTGCTGCTGCTGTGTGCGTGTGTGTGTGTGTGTGTGTGTGTGTGTGTGTGTGTGTGTGTGTGTGTGTGTGTGTGGACGTTAACGAGTCTGTGTTGTGTGATAGCTGATGGTCATCACCAAGGCACTCAATTATAGATGTCCAGTTAATGCTTAGGAGAGAACAGACATCTCTGGCCTAGTCACAAGAAGTGTGTGTGTGTGTGTGTGTGTCCATATGTTGTCCGTTGTATTAATTTCAAAACCGCTAACTTTTTTCTGGTTAGTGAAATTATA